>NW_017257358.1:3502-27981 GCF_001594055.1 Mycetomoellerius zeteki | reverse complement strand
GCATGATCATTTAGCCGTGATTTGTTCTCGTTGGATCCCACATAATCTGACAAAATCTCAAAAAGATGCTCGTGTCGATTGGTGCAAACAAGTGGTTCGAACGCATGCAAAAGTGTAAAGATCATAAAGGAGAATATTTTGAAAAACAATAAAGTCATTTTCAATGACAAATTACTGTTTTTTTATTAATAGGCTCAAAATATAAATAGTGCCCCTCGTATTTGTTTCACTTCAACTTATTGCACTGTACTAATTCAGAAAATGCAGCAATAAAAAACAGACCTATTTTCGACTTGTTTTCATATGCTGAAGCCGCTGTAGCAGTTTTGGAACTGTATGCGGAGACATCCTGTATAATAAATAGTAGAAATTTTATGGCCTATTAGTCTTGAGATCGCTCGGCCGGGCCCGATGTACTATCGCTTTACCGAGCTGTATCATCTTCTAAACTATCGGCGTAACCTCGGCTCTATCAAAAAAGCCAAAGGATAAAAAAAGCGCAATTACTGATAGATAGTTTTGTAGATAGTTCTAAATGATAAAATTTTATTCATTAATTATAAAATCTCATGATATATAGATTTTTTAAAAATTCGATTTTCGATACTTCAAATAATTATACTTTTTTGAGCGATTCATGTTGTACTATTTTTTTTGTTAGTCTAAAGAATAAATTTAAACCCCACAGTTTTTTTTGTTTAAAATTTAAATTTTAAAATTTGAGAATTGCAAAAGTAGTCATTTTTTGGTAAATTTTTCCCATCTTTTGAGCTATTATAATCAATTGAAAATAAAATATTTTTGTAATATATTCATATTTATCTGTCTTAATTTGATTTTGAGGCATAGATTTCACACGTTTTAAGCTAAAAAAATATACATTCAATTTAGAGATATAGCATGGCCAAGAGAGATAAATAAAAATAACAATGGCGAGCTAGGAGATTAAGAATTTTTCTTTAAACAAATTATTGCTTATTTCTTAATTTTTTGTTTTATTAATATTTTATATATTGACTATTTATCGAGAAGCATGTGCCGGTATATAAAATATATATAGGGTGTCCGGTAAGTTTTGATAAAGCTTGTGTGTAGATAGACGGACTAAACTGAGTTGAAAAGTTCTCTACCATTTTGCAATTTTCGCAATAGTTAACGATTTTTTTCTCAAATACTGTCAACTTTAGAGAAAAACTGCAAGAAAAAATTGTTTATTTTCTTCTCATAACACTAAGAATTTTTTCAGAATTTTTTATCAACTTTTTAGTACTGCATTTTCTTATTCGCAACTATTTTTATCAACATGAGAAAATACGGTATTAAAAAATTCTGAAAAAATTCTCAGCACTTTATGAGAAAAAAATAAACAATTTTTGTCTCTTGATATTTTTCTGTAAAGTTGATAGTATTGGAGTAAAAAATTATTGAAAACTAATATCCAGCAATTTTTAATAATTAATATCTTTTTAACTATTGCGAATATTGCAAAATGGTAGAGGATTTTTTGATTCAGTTTAGTCTGTTCTATCACGCGAGTGCTTTGTCAAAACTTACCAGACACCCTATATATATATTCCTTTATATCCTACTTATATTTCCTTATATTCCTTTTATATTCCACCCTATATATTTCCTATATATTCCTTCTCTAGAAAAAAATACTATTTATATTTATTAAACATTTATATTTATTAAACGTAGAGATATTCTTAGAGTTTGAAAATTCCTTTTTTGGTATAATTATATAAATAATATCGCTCTTAAGACAAAGCCAGATACTTACTGTAAAATTGTGTCTATCGAGTAATAGCTCGCCCAACAGTTTTAAACTCTGTCGTCGTGTTACATAGTTTTCTGAATTGAGTAACCTCTGATAGTGCGAAAAAACTTTATCGTAATGTATCTCTAAAAATTCGGCGCTGAGTATTTTGTGCCTCGTGAGTAATTCCTGGACAAAATTATAAATCACTTAATTACATTAAACAACATAATATTAATACATATATAGCGACAAAAACGGTTTTGTAAATATTTAAATATTTTTAGTAAAAGAACAAAATTAATTGTAAATAATAAATATAAACGAACAAAGAAAAGTATCACATGCTTCTTGTTCGCGTTGCAGAACATATAACGTACTTTAAACGTAGAAAAAGCATCAGATGCGATATCGAACGTAGAAACCTCAACATATCTGAAAAAATTATAAAAGTCATCCGAATAGATCATGATTTTCGCCAGGGCTTCATATCTTGCGCACTCTCGCAACATTGTGCCACAGTTGAGTGCAATGTCTTGGTGTTCATAACTGCAAAACAAAAGTGCATTCAATAATAGCAACATATTTTTATTATTCTACCGACATAACATAAAAGAAAAAAGAGACTTACCCAGACATGAGTGTAAAAAGAATTTCAGGTTTGGTACATATGTATTCTACGGTAGGTGATCTAGTTCCAATTTGTCTTCGCAAAATGTTATTGAAGACCTGTGCGACATCCTTCTTTCCCTTGATTAGGACCAGAAAGATTAAATTCATAACAATCGTTAATGATTTGCGCTAACAATTTAGATAAAAGGACACAAAGCTGTAAATTATTTTATTAAATATTATTTAAATATTATTTAATGTCGCTAATTTGCTATAACTCAATTCTAAAAACAAAGTTTGAATGTTTTGAATCATAAAAATTTTGTAATATTTATTTTGAAATGCAATTTTGATGTAATAACTGATTGTAGAAGAGAAGATTGTAAAAATATGTATTTTAAAATAAGTTTTTACTTTTTTTATGTTTTGTTTTTTAATTCAATAATTTTTAATAATTTCTGTGTTATGTCATTATTGTGGTAAATGTGCGATGTATCTTAAAACAACTGAATAATATTAAATATTACTTAACTAAAAACTAGAGTTTCTGTTACATCTTAGGCGAGCATTTTAATGCCGCGCTCTAATAAATATTCTAACATTTAGTAACAACTTACTTCGCACATATACATACATCTTTCTATCTGCCACAAAAAATATTCGTTCGATTCGTTTGGATCTATTTCAGGTATATTGACAGCGTACCTCGAAGTCAATGCGACTTAAATTTTGCACAAGCAAAAGTAGTAGATTGCTGTTGTACAATTCCTGCGCCAGCTGTGCCACCACGATGTCTGCCTGTGGTTCTGTCTCGGCCGTACCGTATAACATGTTTTTTATGTGCACTAGATTCTTGCTTACATCTTCTTGCGCCTAAAAGGGGATGTATTTCATCGTAGAAACCAACGTGTATCCACAACAACGTACCTTCTCTACCTTCTTGTCGCCGCGTTCCAATGCATTTACCGCTTCCTTGAGGGCCTTCACAACTTCTGCTGGACTCTTTTGAGACTTTCCAAACAGAGGCATGTTTTCTTAGAATGTATGCACCTTATGAAACATAAAAAAAAAGAAATGGACACATCCTTTATTATTCTCCACTGGAGAATATCCTTAAGAAATGTTCATGATGTTAGAAAAACGCTATTATAATTACTATTCATGTTAAATATGATAAAAAGTAAGTATTATATGATAGATATGTCGCCACATGGCCAAAATAATACAGAGTGAGATACATATACACTCGAACGATATAAATGCAAGTTATTCATATCCTTGCAATAAGTGTATATTATGAAAAACACTATTATAACTACTATTCATGTTAAATATGATAAAAAGTAAGTATTATATGATAGATATGTCGCCACATGGCCAAAATAATACAGAGTGAGATACATATACACTCGAACGATATAAATGCAAGTTATTCATATCCTTGCAATAAGTGTATATTATGAAAAACATAAATCAAAGTATCGAGTACAGCTACATTAATGCAGCTTTGTATGGCATAGCATCAAGGGATGGAATTTGTGATCGTTTTTTAAATAGAGCATCTTAATCCTTCGGAGCTAACATCAAAATCTGTAACACAGTTACTGACACTGGGTCCGTGAAAACTACTCGTATTTAATATATGTTGATTAAAAGTCATTAATTAATTTTAAAATGACATAACTTATATAAAAAAGAATAAGTTCAACTTCAACAAGAATAATTGAAATTTATAACAGAAATAACATAAAGAAAATTGATAATATTTTTGAGGCTTTCATGGATACTTTCTTCAAATGTGCCAAAAGATTTGTGGGCTATCGCCATGTTGTGATCCATTGCTAATGCCAACATTTTGTAAACCTTGCCGTTCACTTTTCATCAAAACGTATTTATATATACATCAGTATCAGTAACAGTGCGTCCTCATCTTGATGAAGAGAATAGCAAGGTTCACAAAACGTTGATTTATTATTAGCGACATTAGCGTTGATCATACGGCGATAACCCGCAAACCCTTTGGCACATAGAAAGAAAATTGAATTTTTTGACATTTTTATCTAAAATGACAATTGCTACAATAGATACAAGAATTAATAGTAAATTCAAATACAATGTATTTTTTATCTTAACATTACTTCCCAGAGAATTATTTTTACTCATCAGAATCTTTGTTAGCCGAATAATCACTGAATAGTCAGAATAGTGGATCACCATTAACTATGGAAGCATATAACCGAGAAGGGTCCAACAAACTCACACCAGCTCCGAAGAATTAAGTATAGTTTTAAGACATTATAAACTAATCATTAACCTTAGTACACATCTTAGTTTTTTGCACCCTTACTACACACACAATGAGTCTTTTGTGTCCTGGATTAATTTTCATCATTTTTACAAGTATACAAAAATTATTAAGCAATTTTTACGTATATTTTGACATTTTTAAATTTGTATTTGTAAAGTTGTATATTTATAACAAATTGTATATAAATTGTTACAACTAAATATAGTTAACAAAATGAGAAAAATGCACTTTTTCATACAGCAATGTAAAACTCTGAAACAAAAATGTTTAAAAGAAAAAAATAGTTCAAATGTCGGCTGTTCAAAAAATTTAATTATTTAGTAACTTGAAAATGTTTTTTTAATATGCATGAATAGCTATAAATTGAGGGTATATTGCATTTACATTCTAAACAATGCATTTTATTAATGCTATTGTGTTTAAAAAAATATAATTTATTAGGAAAATTTTCTTTATAACATTACAAACAACATTTAACCAAAAACTATCGTATTTATTAAGAGATTGTTCCCATCGCAAGCTCTAACATGCTCTAACATGCTCCTACCATAGCTCCTATTTACTCTATCAAGCGCGTTGAAGTGAGTAAGAGCTATGGTAGGAACATATTGGAACATGCGATGCAAACAAAACTAAGGGCTAATATGTTGTTCTAGGATTAAATTCTTTTTTTAATAATTTGCGAAATATTCCTGCAATACAAATGAAAATTAGTTGACAATAAGGACAAAAATAAAAATTTTTTTAGTAACAAAACATGTACCCTTTGTACATATACACAATGGATGATCATTTGTGACCCAGAGGTGAACTTCTGAGTTATTCTAGTTAAAGGATATACATGAATTGAGGCTGGCAACATAAAAAACTTGTTCTCTAGAGATGCCAAAGTTTTTTTAGAAATAGAAGAGAGACTGGGGTATTTGACCAGGTGCTCTTAGTGTTTCAAAAAAAAGAAATGTACAGAACACAAATTGAATGACCCAAAGGTGTGTATTAAGGTTTAATATCTTAAAACTTATTAACCCTTGTAAGATCCCTTAAGAAGTCTTGAAATAAGTATCGACTGTGAATACTAGCAAGGATTGATAAGAATACAACTGGTTACTCATAAAACATTGAATTGCCATCTTAACACTGTACTTAAGCCAGTCTTAAATACAAGAACTGACTACCTGCTATCATACATGACACAAGTATGTTTACCTTTTGGATCTCTACATAATTCAAGTGGCTCTCGAACTTGTGGTTGTCAATTCCACTGAACCCAAACTAACATAACATTACATCAATGTTGTAATTTCCTGACAATGTACTTATATAATAAACACCGAATAATAGTAATGTAATATTAATGTTGTAAATTCTTATTCAATAATATAGCTGTTATGTAAGAATAGTGTTCTTTTTCTTCTCAGCAGCTTCTTAGATTTCTTAACTTAAAAAGAATCAAAATATGATGCTTACAAGTATTGTATCATATTTATATCGTTGAGTGTTAGTCAATTATAATATTGAAGTAATATTATCATTAGTTTGTGTAGAATTTTAGTACTTAGTTTTAGTAGAATTTCATTGGTACCCAGTCGCAATAGAGACGACAATAGTGAATTTTCCTTCTCGAGTTCAGAGAGACCGTGGGAAAGGAACACGACAGAGTGAGAAGCCGCGAAGGAGAGAAAGGTCGTCTGCGCTGAAACAATCTAACCTCAAGAGTTGTCCATCGAGCGTCACCTGACCAGAATGACCATAGAATGACCAAGCGAAATCGAGAGACGAGAACGAAGTCGTCTCGAACTCCAAGAAGAAACGAAGATGCACTCCTTGCTCACGAGAGCAGCAATAAGATCGGTTGATAGCTAGCAATCAATGACGAAACCGATAACGCGAAACATCAATGATGATTGTCGATTGTCGCAAGCGCGAGGTTAACGGAGGTTAATGGTAGGTGGTGGATTCTAACCTAACATCCGCTTACCATGCAAAAGAGGTCCGAGCGGAGTGTTCCGAAGCGTCTCGCTCACGGCTCGACGTACGCATACAAATGTGTGTGTATCTGGCTCTGGCTGCGACGATAGCGAGAGCGACCTGAGCGACAGCTGCTTACGGATGTTTACCTCAGTGTTTGCCTATTGTGCGTGTCAGCACATCAGACATCTATTCTCTACGTACACGCACGATACGGTACACAATGGGATATGCACGCCTCTATCCGTCTTTACCCGACAATTTTTTATTTGCGATTTTTCCTAAACGGGTGGCACTTTAATGAAGCAGGCGCGACATATTACGCATATGGATGTATGGACGTATGTATATATGTCCGGGATGAGTCACGTCACGAGATCACAGAGACCGCCAAGATGCTTTGGCGATTATTGGCGATCACCCAGGCGCGAGCGTGTGTTGGCGTGCGTCCTGTCTACAACCAGGCAACTTTGGTCAAGTTTGTTAACGCGATCGATTGTCTCTTTCAAACGTGCATAGAGTCTAGCAGGACGAGCGTCGGAGATCAATGTTGATTGACGTAAAAATGGATAGATTCGATCAATTCGGTACTGACAATACTGTCAAGTGTCACTGTCCGCGTCCGGACTCGATATCAGGTCCGGAGCAGTGACAGTGATGGGAATTGGATAGTTAGCCTCGCGCAACTCAGAGAATCATCCCCTCCACTTTTACTCCACCAATTGACGCTGCGTTCGGCTAGTAGAGAGCGGCGTCAATTGGTCGAGCAAAAGTGAAGGGGCTGATTCTCTGAGAGGCTGCGCACAATGAAAGGAATAGAGAACAGGGAACAGAGAATAAGAATTTCAATCTATCAGAAATCATGTATTGTGGAATACATAGTTTCTGATAAATTGAAATAATTAGGGCCATCACACATAAAATGACATACCTTGCTTTCCAGCAAGGACACAGTCAGACACTGTGTAACACAGTGGGCGAGTTCAAGACGGCAAAGCGGCTAGGCGTGCTTACCGAGCGATTGAATATGATTGGTTGGATCTATAAGTAACAACCAATTATGTTCATTTGCTTGGCGAGCAGGTTAGCCGCTTTGTCAACTTGAACGCGCCCAGTGTCTGCCTATGGCTGCGTTCAGCAGACTCAACAGTTTTGCAACCGTTTTATGATTGTTTGCCGAGATAGGACCATTCTTCTAGATCTAAAAGTATGATCCAATTAGCGCGAAGGAAACGTCCAACAGTTGCAAAACAAACGTTCTGCTGAACGCAGCCTATGTCCTTACTGGAAAGCAAGCATAAGCTACATAACCCCGGATCTACAATAGAGTTTTAAGCCTTAAGGGCCACTGTCACCAAGCTCAGTTGATCTAACTAGGCCAGTTAATCCATCGGAATTGATCAATCACATTTGTCATTTTGTTTGAAGAATTAACAGATTGGTCAATTTCGATGGATTAATTGGCCCAGTTAAGTTAACTGAGCTTGGTGACAGTGGCTCTAAGCCATAAGAAATAGACGAATCATAGTCGATTATTCTCCTCGAATTCGACTGTGATTGGTCAATTTCTTACAACTTAAGGCTTAAAACATCTATTGTAGATCCGGGGTAACCCCGGATTTAGGCTAGGTCCACAACCTTGCTTAAGTCCGGATTTACAATAGGTGTTTTAAGTCTTAAGTTATAAGAAATTAACCAATTACAGTCGAATTCGAGAAGAATAATCGACTATGATTCGTCTATTTCTTAAACTGTTTTTACATTGATCGCATCTTAACGTCACAAGCGTTGTGGTCCAATCAACGTCAATCTAACTCGACTCTAATAGGACCACAACGCTTGCGACAGGCTTACGACATTGCGATGCGACTAATGTAGAACCAGCTTTATGGCTTAAGGCTTAGAACTCTATTGTAGATCAGAGGTAAGTCGTAAAGCCGTAAGAAATTAACCAACCACAGTCGATTATTTTTCTCATATTCAACTGTGATTGATCAATTTCTTAAGGCTTTACGGCCACTTAAAGCAAGGTTGTGGACCTAGCCTTAAGTGACAATGACTACATTTACACGGCACCTTTAATCGGGTTTAATAACATCCGTAGTTATGAAACTGGCCAATCACAGTCGTTCCATTCTTCGGAGGAACAGCTTTGATTGGACAATTTCATAACTACGGAAGTTATTAAACCCGATTAAGCGTGCCGTGTAGCAGAGGTCAATGATCTCTGCTACACGGCACGCTTAGGGTGCGGTCTACTTGGTGCTACAAATGCTTCGAAACAGTTGATTGACCAATCGGAAAAAAGAATTTTACTAATTCACCAATCAAAAATGTTTCGAAGCATTTGTAGCATCAAGTGGAGCCTTAATCAGGTTTAATAACATCCATAGTTATCCCAGCCAATGGCTGCGTTCAGCAGAAAAAGCATCTTTGCAACTATTGTAAAATTCTTTATTATGATTGGTCTTGCCCTTAGTTCCTCATTGATTCTAAATGTATAAACCAATCATATTCAAGAATTTTATAACAGTTGCATAGCTGCTTTTTCTGCTGAACGCAGCCAATGGTCGCGTTCAGCAGACTCAACTGTGTGGAGCGGATCCTTGAGCGCTCGCTGCTATTGGTGTATTCTTTTAGATCATCCAATAGCCGCGAGAGCCACTGATCCGCTACGCAACAGTTGAGTTTGCTGAACGCGACCAATGACACCTTTAATCTGCTGAACGTGACCATTGACGGAACAACGAGAATGCAACAATTCACCTTGCCACACCGTTGTTTCTGTTGAAAAGCTCTCATGCTGCAGACCCTGCAGACCTGCAGACTACCGACTTATTGTGGAATCAGCATAATCCCCTGAATTGTTTAGGACAGCACGGATAGCGCTTAATCAACGTTGTATATACAAAACAATGGTAAAACGCAATAAATTTTAGTATTGTCGATCTAAATTTGTTACATAAATTCGTAATATATATATTTTTTTATACATTACGTCTTCTCTGGATGAATAATTTCTGGATATTATTTCACTTTATTATTAGAAACATCTATATGATAGTAGATATGCATCTATATGACTCAACGATTTGTCGTTTGTGTGCGGCGGACAACGGCAACGAGCATCTGTTCATCAATGAGACAGGCGAGTCGGACTTATGCTCGCTGGTGAATCGTTACCTGCCGTTGAAGGTAAGGCGTCGTGTTTTCAAAACGCCGGTTATACAGACTGCAACTTGATTTCCTACTCTGATTTTCATGCCTTCCATGCAATGCTACTGCACTGATCAAATGTTCATCATTTCATGCATAGCATGTTTGATTATTCCTTAGATTTTTTATTATGAACTCTCTCTCTCTCTCTCTCTCTCTCTCTCTCTCTCTCTCGCTCGCTCGCTTCCTTTTTGCTAAACAAGAATATTTTAATTATTCATACCTTGAACATATCATTTATATTGCCTCCATATTATCACTTCGATATAATCACAGATGAATAGCTTTTCTTTTAATATATGTATATATATATATATATTGTTTTGTTTACTTAAATTTCTTGCATGGTTCACCCTCTTTTTTTTCTCTTTAACATAGAAAGGAAAGGAAAAAGCGAACTGTATAAGATGTTTACCTAAAAAGAACAGGCAATATTTTCATTTTATATGTGAACATTAGAATATAATATAAATTATCACAGTGTAGATTATAAACTATTTACTTATGTATGAATTATGTTTTTATGATATCATATATTTATAAATTATAAACATATAAATTTAAGATTTATGATGATGGAAAATTACCACGTACAATTTGTCCGGGTTGTAATATCCAATTGGAAGCAACGGCGCAATTCTTTGAGTTATTGGTGGCTGGTCAGCGTAAAATACGTGAATTGTGGAAACATCAAGTGGAGCAGCAGCGGAAAGCAGAACATTTGCACAATAGAAAGGAAAACATAGAGTTTGAAGGAATGGAAATGGATACTGCAATTCATAATCAGGATGACCAATATGAGCAGCAAATGGTTATTAAAAGTAAGAATTTTTTCTTTGAATATCTTTTATCTTGTGAAACTATTATATTTCATATAATCCCTGATAGCAAAATGTTAGCAATTTGGGGCTAAATTGGCAACAAACTCCATCAGATTTTGACTACAAAACCATAGTCATCTGTGTCCGCATTTGGCTATGGATTTGTCAACAAAATCTGATAACAGGCTGTGCCAGCAGATTGGTGACATAAACCGAGCAGAGTCTGGTCAAATCAGGTTCTGCTCTCAATCTGCTCTCAATCTGCTGTCAGGTTATGCAAGACTGCTCGGTTTCTGCTACTAATCTGCTGGCATAGCATATCTAGCAGGCTTTGTTATATTTCTGGCAGCAATTTGCTGATAATGTCAAATAATATAAATTCTATATACAATTTTATTTAAATTCTATATACACTTTTCTGCAATCAAAAATTGGTAGCAGGTTCTGTTCAAAATCTGTCTCCGCAGGCTTTGCTATCAGAAATGTTAATGACATATATATATATACATATACATACATATACACACACACAGGATGTTTATAAAGTCTGTTACCACCCTTATATTTTGAAAACAGTTCAGAATTATGAAAAACCGCAAAATATGTGTTCAATTATTTCAAGGGACTATTCTTTTAACACATTAAATGCCACGCCGGTCCCTACATACCAGCACTAGACTTTCCGTTTACGCCATGCTGGTCCCTATGGACCAGCGTTTAACTTTTTGTTTACACTTTATCTTTTGTTTATACTTTAGCTCATGCACCGCGCGTGAATCTCTGAATGATATTGTCTGACATAAGTGGAAAGTGAAACAAAATGGGCTCGACAGTTAATGTGTTAAGAGATTTAAGGAGATTGTCCTCCTCAAGGGTATGCTATAAAATGGCTTCAATTCAAAAATTTAAAAAAGAACCCCGCTGTATTGTAGCATATCATATGAAACAAAAAAAAAGGAAATTTTTGTTTTCAATGTAGAGGTTGATAGATTGACCCATTTGGGAGTTATTTAGTGTCAAATTTGAAAAATTCTATTTGTTATCCTACAATACATTTATTATAGGAAACTGTTGAAAATGAGCACTGTCCAAATTTTGACAGTAAAATATTTGATTATGAAATTGCTGTCTTATATTTTGAAATATTTTCTTAGATATCTACAAGCTGCTGCAATCCACTGTGATTCAGAGCACGCTAGAATCCACAATAGAATTTTCGTGAACACATACTTTATGCACAGCAACAACAGTTTGTGCAGTTAAAACTATCCCTAATGGCATTGAAGATCTTAATGCAAGAATTATGACAGCTTATGAAAACATGTCTAAAAAAACATTTCAAAATATAAAACAGGAATTTCAGGATCGATTGTTTTATTGCCAAGAAATGAACGGTGTCCTTTCTGATTATTGCCACAAATCCAACACGTATTGAAAGTATGAACAAATAGAATTTTTCAAACTTTGACATTGAATAACTCTTAAACGGGTCAACGTATCCATCTCCGAAATTAAACAAAAAAATTTCTTTTTTTGTACTTTTAAATGATATATTACAATATGAAGAGTTCCATTTGAAATGTTTAAGTTGGGACACCCCTTTGTGGGGGTAATCTCCTCGATTCCTTTAAAGGAACACATTTCGCGGTTTCTCATAACTGAATCGATTCCAAAACAGACTTTATAAACACCTTGTATATGATATTTTATTATTTTTTCTCTCTTTTCTCTCTTAGTTATGCCAGATGGATCTATGTACACAGTGGAACATGAAATGAGTTTGCAGATGGAAGGTTTGACTAAACCAAGAAGGAAACGCGGACGTCCACCTAAAGTCCACGCGGATGTAGATTCAATGGTTTGTAATAATAAATTGTATAATGTTTCCTATAGTATAATACTCATATATTCTATATACTTGTACCTATTTTCTATGTAAGGCAACAAAAGAGAATCCTGCAGAAGCTATGAGTCAAGGTGAAGAGGATAAACAGGAAGAAGAAGAAGAACTGGATGGTGATGGTAGACGCAGAAGAAAGCGCAAAGTTCCCAAAAGGTATGTTAAATTGAAAATTATAAAATTTGTAAATTATAATCGGTAATTATACAGTAAGGGACCATCCTCCAATGACCTTGACATATGTTGTCAAGGTCATGATCCCGAGTGACCTTGAACAAATTTTAGCCGTCGCTCGTTGTTTGTTAAAAAGTTATTAACAAGAAAAGTTCTTCAATAAAACCTAACTTTTGGACATGACTGCGCTCCGATGAGACAAATTCCTTGCTTTAACAGCGCAAAATATTTTCTTATATAATTTTTGTGTCCTTAGAGCACTGAGAATTTGTATTTTTAAAAGCATAGAATTTGCATTTTAAAGGAAAAAAAATGAAGAATTCATGTTCAAAAAAGCATTTGATACACATGAACGATTAGACGCTTTCTTTGACATAATGGCTAAGAAATACCCAATATCTGAGAATATAAATATTGAATGAATCAAATAAACAAAAACATTTTGCAACACACACAACAAATATAAATTCTTTGTTTTAAAACCACATTTTTTTCTTTTAAAATTCTATGCTTTAAAAAAATACAAATTCTCTGCTTTAAAAATACAAATTTTCGGTGCTCTAAAGACACAAAAATTATATAAGAAAATATTTTGCGCTGTTAAAGCAAGGAATTTGTCTCATCGGAGCGCAGTCATGTCCAAAAGTTAGGTTTCATTGAAAAACTTTTTTTGTTAATAACTTTTTAACGAACAACGAGCGACGGCTAAAATTTGTTCAAGATCACTCGGGGTCATGACCTTGACAACATGTCAAGGCCAAGGTCATTGGAAGATGGTCCCTTATACTGCATAATTACTTTATAATCTATTAATCATGTAAATTATAATAACTTACAATTTATGATTATTAATAATTAATAAATTTATGCAGATTTTTAGAAGCAGTGCAGGGAAAAGAATTGGAAAGGATCTTTAAGGAAGAAGGTGTGATTGATGATGAAGATGATGATTCTGAAATGGTTGACAATCGGAAAAATTTGTTAAAAGCTAATCAGGATGGTCAGGAAGGTATACATAACGAAGGTATACATAATGAAATGTCAAAGAGAGAAGAAATTTAAAAAAGAAATTCTTCTGAATTTATACATATTATATTTTTCAGAAGTAATAGGTCATCTTGAAACAGAAGAGGGTACAGACTTGGGTGAGGTAGTAATTATGAACCGTGGACGAATACGATCGAAATCAAAATTGCGTCGTCGAAAAAATAAGTTTACATGTCAACTCTGTGGCAGAGGTTTCCTACAACGTAGCAGATACATAGTACATAAGTAATATTTTATATACACGGATTATGTACAAAGATCTTGACTGCTTGAACATAAAATTCTTTTTCTGCAAATTAAAAGAGAGTTTAAAAATGGCTAATTTTGGCTGTGAACGGACACTTGAAACCTATACAGTTGTCTTGAAAGTCCATAAATTTGTGAAAAAATGCTTATTTAGCCAGGAAAGCTTGGAAAACCTAAAAATAATATTTTTTGCCATTTTTATACTCCTTCCTTTCTCTTATATTTTATTTTGTAATTTTGTGTACATGTAAATTGTACGTTACAAATATGTAATATGTAAATTTACATATTTGCAAGTTTTTAAAATTTTTCATTAAAAATATTAAGATTTTTTTAGCTGTACATTCAGTTTTTTAACAAAAAGTTTTTGCTTTAACTTAACTACTTTAGGAGTTTTCATAAGGGCATCAAGCATGAGTGTATACAATGTAAGAAGCTATTTGACAGTAAAGATAATCTGGCATTGCACCAAAAGATGACTCAACATAATTCAAATTCTTCCGAAGAAAATGTTGAGATACAGGAATCGCATGAGATGCGCAGCACAGAGCAGAACATTTCCTTGATGAAATTAGAAGTAACAGAAGATTCCAGAAATGCAATTTATATATGCAAAAGATGTGACAAGCAATTTGGAATGAAACAGGAGTACGAATTGCATATGAGAGTAGTGCACAAACAGCAAGAATTTACCTGTAATATTTGTGATAAGAATTTCACAAATCAATCGGATTTAAAAACACATATGACAACTCACAACGGGGTTTGTGTTTTATAAGTAATAACAATAATGTTTTATAAAGTTATCATAATAATTAAATTTTTTTCAAGAAATATTTTGAACTTTCTCAAATATTTTACATAATTTTATAATTTTTTTTTAAATTGTACATATTTCTAGAGCTTTTTAGATCTTTATATAATGTTACAGAAAAATAAACTGGATAAGGATTACGCTTGCGATATCTGCGGCAAGGTTCTAAACCATCCAAGTTCCGTTTTGTATCACAAGGAAGCTGAACACAACAATGGGCGCCGTTTTGTCTGCAACAAATGCAACAAGAGTTTTAAGCACAAACAGTTGCTTCAACGACATCAGCTGGTGCATTCGGATAATCGACCACATGCTTGTAAGTTTTGTAACTCAAGCTTCAAGACGAAGGCAAACTTAATTAATCATCAGTCTACTCACACGGGCCAGAAAAAGTATCTTTGTGAGATTTGCAAACAACAATTTGCGCACAAGACTAGTCTCACTTTGCATTACAGGTAATATGAGCATATCATTTATTTTAATGCATAAAAATTCTAAAATCTAAAGAGAAAGAAATATACGCGTTCTTATAAATTCTCTGTAACTTTTAAATAACATCGTACTTTTTATTTAATTTCTTTATTCAAATCTCTTAATTAAGACTTAATTAGTTACTGCCGTAAAATAAATATATTATCTTAAAAATTGTACCATTTTAGATGGCACAGTGGTCAAAAACCATATACTTGTACAGTATGTCAGAAGAGTTTCTCGCAAAATGGCAATTTGCAGGAACATATGCGCATTCACACTGGCGAAAAACCATACAGCTGTGATTTTTGTGGCCGAAAGTTTACCACATCGTCACAATTCAAACTGCATGTAAAACGGCATACCGGCGAACGGCCGTGGAAATGCGAGTTCTGTTCGAAAAGTTTCTTACACAAAGATACATGGAAGTGTCACGTGCGCCGGCACAAGGGAGAACGTCCATTCCAGTGCAATCAATGCAACCGCCGGTTTACAGAGCAATGGGCGCTGAAGAAACACCTTCGCTTGCACACTGGTAATCAAAAATGATAAATCAAAATTTTTTAAATAAGTTTTTTTAAAAATAAAACGTATTAAACACAAATATCAGATGAATGTCTCTGTTCTTGTGTATTATTTTAATTTTTGTATAATTCGAAAATATTAGTTATTTAACTTTTTACAGGTGAAAAGCCTTATTCTTGCGACGTGTGTGGTAAAGCTTTTGCCGACTGTTCAAATTTGACAAAACACAAAAAGGTACAATTTTATTCTTTAAATTTTTAGTAATCGGTAATAACTATCGATTTCTGCAGGTACATAGGGAGAATAAGACATTAACTATGAAAAGATCGGAAGGATCTTCGATCGGCGAGATATGGCAAATTCTACCGAACTCACAAGACGAACAGACATTCAATGATCAAATAATAACCACCGACGAGACATCTAATGATGGAATTCAACAAATTATTTATGTATCTTATACACAGGATCCTGAAGACCTTGATCAATCACAAACACTACATTTAGGTACGATAAATTATGTAATTATATATAATTAATTATATATTAATTTATCATTAATTAAATGTTCAATTATTAATTCGATTATGGAAATTTAGTTGACGCTAACATGATTAAAAACAAAGATGAGGTAGAAGTAAATGCAAATTCTTTGCCACGTTTGGAGACTAACGAAATCATTACCGATAAAATTATGAGTAATGCAACCACCAACAATGAGGAACAGTCAGAGATTGAATTATCTGAATCAGATTTACAGTTGCAGGTAAGATAAATGAATATATTATTTTTTTTATATACTGTTATCTTATTATATTTATTTAAACTATATTATTGAGAATTCTAATTGATTGACTTATTATATGTATTTAGACCGATAAAAATAAATCTTTAATTAAGTGAGAGAAAAATCCTATATTCGGTCGCGCGCGAAGTGGATCTTGTAATTAGTGTTTTAATATATATTTCCTGTGTGAATTTATATACATTCTAACTATAAATGTAAAAAAAAACGGTATTTTTGACTTTGGAGAAAAGAATCAGATAAAAATTAGTGTAAATATTGAAAACAACGAATCCATCTCTGATGACTTTGACATATATTGTGATCTTGATAATATATGTCAAGGTCGAAGTCATTGGAGATGGGTCCCTTGTTTTTAATATTTACCAAAACTAGTTTTTTTTTATGGTAAGAAGACGATATTTTTAATCAAACTAAAATTAACGTAAAATTCATTTCATGAAAAAACTATAGAATCCATGTTAAATATATGTATAGAAGAGAAATAGAATTAATATTTCTTGTTATTTCGATAATATTTTTTGTAATTTCATCGACACGGAAATATGTGTTGTTGGCTGTTGCAATGCCTAATGAGATGGGGTGCGTTCTGAGTATTACGCATGAAGCGCATAATGAATCATTTGTCCTTGTTGTATACTAATTAATAAAGAAGGATAAAATGATACATCATGTGCTTCATGCATAACTCGGAATGCACCCTTCATAATAGTTCTGTTCGCGTTGCTTGCACTTTTTGCATTCAATATCTTCGCTTTCTCTTTTTTGAACGCCTGAATCTCTATTTATCTAATTAGATCTGTTTGGATTGCTTGAAATTCCAAAAAATTTTGAATTTAATTTAAAATGAGATATATTTGAGCGTTAAAAAGAGAAAATTCTTTCTTTATAACGCTCAAATATACATATATCTATCTCATTTTAAATTAAATTCAAAAATTTTTCGCTTTAAAGCGAAGATAAAAAGATGAAAAGTGCAAGTAACGCGAATAGATCTTTTCGAAACTAGTACTTGAGGACAAACCTTAGGCCGGAATCAGACTAGGCATTAAAAATTGAGATTGAAGATTGAAATTTGACCAATCAAAACAATAGGAGTTAAAATTCCTTTGCCCTCATTGGTCAAATTTCAATCTTTGATCTCAATCTTCAGTGCGTAGTCTGATTCCGGCCCTTAGGGTGCGCCAAAGACGTAGAGAATGGACTGCGCGATCAAAATGATCGATAAAAGTAAGAGAGAGGGACCGTGGAAGACGGCCAATCTGTATCTCTTTCCATTTAATGGTATAATTGGAGAGAGAGAATGAGAGGGAGATTGGCCGTCTTCCACGATCCCTCTCTCTCATTATTGTTGACCACATTTGATACACTACTTATAGCGTTTTCCCTTGGGATACACGGGGTGCAGCCTCGCACCGCACCAGTTGCGTGTAAGCGCTACACTCAGCTATACTGCACTAGACTGATGAACACCTAACCTTCATTATTGCGCTAAAACCCTGTTCCCACTTGACTTCCATTTTCAAATTTTAAATGTCACGCTGGCTCTACACCGTTCCTTTGAGATGTTGTAGCAAAATCCTATTTCGTGCATAAAATTTGCATTACACCGTAGTCACGGAAACACCGAATGAGTTCGCTTACCACTAGTCATGGAAACACGGTACACTGTCCGAGTGTTGCACTAGTGGGCGATAGTGCAGCCAAGAGAAAACGCTATTAGATACGGATCGCGCAGTCCATTCTCTGTAGGTTTGTTCGCATCGCATATTCCAACATGTTCCAATATGCTCCTACCATAGCTCTTACTCACTCCAATGCGTTTGGTAAATTGAATAGCAGATAGAAGCATGTTGGAGCATGTTGGAGCTTGCGACGCAAACAAATCTCTCATGGTGCGGTCTCATGGTGCGGAACGTATACGCAATGCGGAATTGGCGGAACGTTCGTGATTGGTTTAGAAAAGACATATCGGCGGAGCGCAATTGACGGAATGCTTGCGATTGGACATCGACGGATATTGTTCCGCCAATTCCGCATTGCGTATACGTTCTGCACCATAGAACCGCGCCATTATGTCTTTGGGGTACGCTCCCATGGGATACGGAACTGCGGAACGTTCATGATTGGTCGTGGTTTCATTCCGCCGATGTCTACGTGTGTGCGTGTGCATATACTTATAAAAATTAACCTCGTTAAGCTGGTTTAAACGGAGAAAACTCCTACAAGCGCATGGTTAATCAACATGCTGAGACGTGTTCGGATTCCCAGTGTCATGTTATCCTTGTTTAACGTTCGGTAAATAACAAGAATGAAGTGATACCTGGGTGGCATTCAGGGTGGAAATCTGAACATAACCCTGAAAGTAGTTAATTAAGGCTGCGTTTCGTTATTCAGTGTCAGTACAGACAATATGACGTCATAAAGGCTGCGGTCCACTTGATGCTTCGGTACGCTCCCAGTAATGTCTATGACATCATCATTACGTCATCGTTTTTGCTCCCACTTCTGCTCCAACTGCCTCACCTCGCGAGGTACGTTAGTCAGAGCATTGTAAGCATTTGGCGGGAAATGTGAATCAAAAGTGAAGATAAGTTGTAAAACGTACATTAAAATGATACAATTAGAAGTTACTGACATGGAAACAAATAGTGTTTATATATTTAATTCGAATGATGAAGAATTTGCTAGTGCTTCAAAAGGTGAATAATTTTTAGTATCATTCATTTTATGCTTCTGAATATATATATGCAAAGGAGGTTAGGAAACGTCTTGAAATTTGTATTAGTTCTATGTATATAAATTCGTAAGGTTTTTTGACAAATTAAAACATTCGTAAAAATAAGTTACAACATTGCTCATTTAAAATAGTTTTATTTTCAACAACTTTGTTTCAATGGCTGCGTTCAGCAGACTCAACAGTTTTGCAACCGTTTTATGATTATCTGCTGAGATAGGACCATTCTTCTAGATCTAAAAGTATGATCCAATTAGCGCGAAGGAAACTTCCAACAGTTGCAAAACAAACGTTCTGCTGAACGCAGCCAATATGCAACGAAATTAATGGAAATCCATATGGCGCTACAAATGCTATAACCTTGGTTCATTTGGGTAGTGACTATAGCATTCATAACATTAATGGACCAACCGGAGTGTAGCGTTCGGAGCGTAGCATTTAGAGCATTTAGAAGCATCAAATGGACCGCAGCTAAATTAGTACTACAGAAGCATTTAGAAATTACTAATAGTACTTTTATGACATTGCAACGTTGCATAACGGAACGGATTTAGTAGTACTTGGTAGGACTGTGTAGAAATATATAATTTTTTGAATTTTGATAAAATTTGGAATTGTTAATTATATTCATACTTCTGCGTGCTTTTTCTGCATCTTCTTTATTCACTAATATAAATGTCATAACTTTTATTCGTTTCGACATCTAAAGAAACACCTTTTTTCATGATTTTCCATTTCGTTGGATTTCGCCATCTTTTTACTGCGATTGCCTGACCTCGCCAGCTGCAGTAATAGAAGTAGAAAGTGACGCAAAAATTTATGACGTCATATAGACGCAAAAGTATATTAGAAGTTCACTGCGATATATATTTGAACGGCATGTGCAATGCTGCCAGTACTGACAATGAATATGAAACGCAGCTTAAGGCTGCTTTCCTTTTAAGCTGGTTCTACATTGATCGCATTAGAGCGTCGCAAGCGTGTTGCAAGCGTTGCAATCCAATCAGAGTCGAGCTAGCTTGACGTTGATTGGACCGCAATATTTGCGATGCTGCGATGCGACTAATGTATAATAGAACCAGCTTTAGGGATGCGTTCCAAGTTACGCATGAAACGCATGATGCATCTTTGTAGTTTACCAATTAATAAAGAAGGATAAAATAGTACATCGTGCGCTTCATGCGTAACTCGGAACGCATCCTCTGAGACACAATCGACACAAGTGTCGTTCTATCTTTGTCACTCTTTGTGTGATGGCCTTATAGCTCTCACACATGAAATGCATAACAGAGCATAAAGATAAGACCGTTGGACCAATGAGCATTCAGCATAATGTCGCCATATCGATTTACATAAGACGCTCATTGCTTCAGCAATTTTATATTATGCTTATGCTGTTATGCATTTCATGTGCGGTAGGCTTTAGGGTTGGTTTATAATAGGCCGTAATCTGTTAACTTTTTTCCATAATCTGTAAGGCTGCGTCCCCATGGAGAAAGAAACAGCGAAACGGAATCGGAACGGAATATTGAAAAGAGATATCCTCATCCTATCTCTTTTCTGCTAATATTCCGTTCTGAATCCGTTCCGCTGTTTCTTTCTCCACGGGGACGCAGCCTTACAGATTATGGAAAAAAGTTAACAGATTACGGCCTATTATAAACCAACCCTAAAGCCTATCGCACATGAAATGCATAACAGCATAAGCATAATATAAAACCGCTGAATCAATGAGCGTCTTATGTAAATCGATATGGCGACATTATGCTGAATGCTCATTGGTCCAACGGTCTTATCTTTATGCTCTGTTATGCATTTCATGTGTGAGAGCTATAAGGCCATCACACAAAATTACATAAACTGCATAACCACAGCATAAAACTGTTGGATCAATGAGCATCTTGTGTAAATTCATATGGCGTTTTATGTTTATATTGGCCAAGTAGCTTTATGCTGTAGTTATGCAACTTATGTCATTTGTGTGATGGCCCTAAATCTCCAGATAAATATGGATGTCAATATGGTCAGAACACGAATGTCGTATGAGAATAGTATATCGAAAGGTAAAAATGTAAATCAAACTCAAGATGGGTACACAAAACAAAGTCAGTAATGTCCTTGTATGTTTGTGTGATTTCCGATTCGCAGGAATTTATTTTCCTATGTCCCATTAAACTTATGGATGCGCAATCAATGCGAACCAATGGTAAACGCTATTCTGGTAGATCTAATGAAAGTGATCTACGGGAAGACTTGCGATTGGTCAGAGCTAATTGCGCATTCTGCAAATTTCGCTTAATGGGATATACATTTTAGCGGAATAGAATCGGCGGAATGAAGCCACGACCAATTACGAACCTTCTGCAGTTCCGCATCCTGTGGGATCGCACTCTTAGGGTGCGGTCACACAATACGGGAATCAGCATGCGAGACAGAGGATGCGTGATTCGAACAGCCAATCGGCGCTCATCCGCATTTTTCTATGCCGCATATGCTCTGTGCACACAATGCGTGAAAGACTCGAAAGTGACACGTTCCGGGAAATAAATACATAATTCAAAAAATAATTGTTTCACCAAAACAGTAATATTCGTTAATTTTATTTAAGTACACTATTTAAAATTATATTGTAAAAATTGTTTTTGAATCCTATGACGCATTTTTGGTCATTTTCCCGTATCATGTGCATAGGGCACAAAAGACATGCAGCATAGAAAAATGCGGAAGAGTGCTGATTGGCTGTTCGAATCACACATCCTCTGTCCCGCATGCTGATTCCCATGCCGTGATCGCACCCTTATGCGGGGTCTATAATAGAATCGTTCCATTTAACGCCCGCAACGCTCGTAAACCCGTTTCACATAACCGCGATTGTTATGGTCGTGATCAAAACGTCATAAATGACGTCATTAATCGCGACCGCTTCGAGCTCACGACGCCCATGGTTTGTAAGTGGGTCGGCGTGATCATTTCACGCAGACATTTTGTTTTGTTCCCGGTATTGTTAGGTTTCCAATATGAAAAAACTCTTTATACGATCCGGAAAGATATAAACACTACTTCCCATTCGTCATCAGAACTCGATGAGTCTTCAGATTTATATTTTTTACAGCACAGTTTACGATTACCTCAAGGGCATCCATGTTACAGAGACTATTCACACACAAAACTCGTTCCACTTAAGATTTCGCCCGCACAGCCCGCAAGCTAGTAAAACAGCAAATACTGTGATCGTTGCGGCTTTAAGTGGAATGCACCATAAGTCATAGCGGTCGTAGGATCTTAAGTCGTAGAAAATTGACCAGAGTCGATTATTCTTCTCATATTCGACTGTGATTGGTTAATTTTCTACGACTTAAAACTACGATCGCTATGACTTCTATTGTAGACCCCGCATTAGGATGCCATTACATGAGCACGGAAACGTGTAACCAATCAGAAGCGATCCGCTGTTACAGGGTGTGTTTCGATATACACTGTCAGTATTGGCAGTACTGAAAAATTGTTCCGCTATTACTACGCAGCGCGTTGCGACAGCGTCTAGTTCCCTCGATGACGCCATAAATGGTAGCCATATTGCCACTGCGACTACTGCGGCTTTTGAGGTGAGGTAGTTAAGCCCAAGACAATGCGAGGGAATAGTGATAGCGGTAGGAATAACATAATTTCAACCTCTCAGAAACTGTGTATTCCGGTGTATCCGATTTCTGATAGATTGAAATCGTGTTATTCCTATCGCTATTGTTATTCCCTCGCATTGTGTCTTGGGCTTTTCAGTGCAATATGGCGTCACTTAAAAAAGCACAATGCGTGAAAGTATTCGATCCAGGAAATAAAAAAATATACATTATATTTAAGTGCAGAAGATGTACATATATTCATTTTATCGAAAATGATTTTTAAATTCCACATCTGAATATTCATTAATTATGTTCATATAATTTTTAACATGAGGTCAAACTGCTTGAATTGATTCCATAATTAGTTCATCTTCTTCGGAAGCACTATCGCTGCTGTTTTCGTTCAAAATTTATTGACGATTTAGTGCGTTTATTCATAGCGTCTGTTTACACTACTGCCAGTCTACTACAAAGCCGTTCCGAAATACGACGTTACAGTAGTGCTGGTAGTATCGCAGTAATTTTGGAACGGCTGCGGCAGTGCACTTTTGTGACGTCATAGACTGCGGTCCACTTGATGCTACAAACGCTTCGAAGCATTCTTTGATTAGTCAATTCGTAAAATTTTTTGTTCTGATTGGTCGCTCAAACGCTTCGAAGCGTTTGTAGCGTCAAGTGGACCTCAGCCATAATGGTTGCACTGCCAGTAAAAAGGAAACACACCCAGAGTTTCGCGTTTTACCGATTATTGATGGTTGCGCGTTTCCGCGTTTTCGTGCTTATGTAATGACACCCTTAGGGTGAAATCACATGGTGCGGAAAAAGACTGAACTAGAGAATGCGTCATTGAAGTAAGCAATCAGCGCTTTGGAATGGTGCTGATTGGTTGCTTCAATCACGCATTCTCTATTCTGCAGTCTTTCAGCACCGTATGATTTCACCCTTATGGCGTGGAACGTATACGGAATTGACGGAACGCTCATGGGTGCGTTCCACATAACGCTCGTAACACTCAGATCGCTCTTCGTGCTATTCCATTTATCGTCCACGACGCCAGCGGACGCTATAAGTGAACAACTTCAGGTGATAAAAATGAATGCTCACAACGCCCGCACTAAGGAGGTGGGTCGGCGTGAGCGTTGACGTCACTAGTCATCATGGGTGCGTTTCATTTAACGCTCGCAACTCGCTTTAACGCTCACACTCAATGCCGAATATTACAATGGCAGAGATTACAATTGTATCCGTTGTACAGATATTGAAGAATTATTCTTCCAGTGAAAGTAGCTGTAGTTCTGATGAAGAATATGAGATTCTCTTACAAGAAAAAAAGAAAAACATCTCCATACTTATTTTATTTTATTTTATTTCTTCATACTTTATTTATTTATTTATATACTTTTTTATTTATACTTTTATTTTTATACTTATTTTATTTATATTTATTTATATTTAT
>NW_017257358.1:651-3278 GCF_001594055.1 Mycetomoellerius zeteki | reverse complement strand
TATTTATATTTATATTTATTTTTATTTTTATTTATATTTATAGTTTTTATTTATACTTTTATTTTATTTATTTTTTATACTTTCATTTATTTTTTATTTATCCATACATATTTCTTTATTTTATTTCTCCATACTTATTTTTCCGAATTTTACTCTGCCACTGTAAATACAAGATCACATCGATCACGAATAACGATTCAATAAATAAGCTCTTCACTCGTTCCACTTATCGCAACGCTCATGCTAGTGGAACGGGTGATAGCGTCATTGCGAGCGTGAGTGTTACGAGCGTTATGTGGAACGTACCCCATGATAGGTTTAACCTGTTTTACGTTCGTTCCGCCGATTTTTATCCGCAAGTTTTTATTTTATGCGCATGCAATGTACGGAATTGCCGGAATTGTGAGATTTTGTACGAAGAATAAGTTGTTTTTTAACCGAATAAGGTTTGTAGAGTTTTGTAGATTGGATTTCTTGAATTTTGACGAATGTTTACACGCATATACGCTTCCGTATATGCCGCGACCGTTTGCGACAACATCGAGCCAGACCGCGTTGACACGACAAACATACGTATATGTACAAACACACCCACGAACACATCATACGCGTAGCATTTGTATTCCGTCACCACGTCGTTCTTCTGGCCGGTTGCACGGAATTCCACAGCGACGGATATTCCGCGAAACCACGCACCGGTAGCGAGAAGTGTAAACGATACGTTTCACGAAAGAGAGAAATACATATTTCGTCTCTTTATCATAAATACAACCGTTTTTCTTTATTGCATCTCGCCTCTCCAGATAGAACCTCTTTTTTTGCACCGTGCCAACAAATCCGACGAGCTACGTCCGAATTTAAAAAGTAAGGTAGTTACATGCAATATCACACAGTGTTCCCAAGTGGTCACTCATCCAAGTACTAACCGTGCCCAACGTTGCTTGACTTCAGTGATCAGATGAGAACTGGTACTTTAGCCCGTGGTATGGACGTTAACATGCCATTCCGGGCCAGTGGTAGAGGTGCATAATGCGCGAGATTGTTTTTGCGATCCCCAGGTGCTCTGCGGTGGCTTCGTCGTGGTTAGCCCTCATAACTTCGTTGCGCCGTTCTTTGGGCACGCATTCCTTCCACTGGTGTTCGGCGGGGGTTTCAGTGAAGTCGAGGTCGTGTAAAACGTGGCGATACACGTTCCCGTTTTTTATTTCGTAGTCGGGGAGCCGTCCCGGGTCTTCCTGGATGCCAGTAGCGAGTCGGCGGTACCAAGGGCAGCGTGGGCGTTCGGTAGCCGCAGCCGCGGCAGGTTGGCGTGATAGTGCGTCCGCTACGTGGTTCAAGGTACCCCTTCGGTATTTTATATCGAAGTCAAACTGTTGCAGCTCGAATGCCCATCGTTCGAGGCATCCGGTAGGTGACTCTAATCTTTGCAACCACTTCAGGGTGATCCGTTATGACGGTGAATGCGTAACCTTCGAGGTAGTCGCGCATTCGGCGGATGCCCCAGATGACGGCGAGGCATTCGAGTTCGGTCGCGCTGTAGTTCCGTTCAGCCTGGTTCAGCGTGCAGCTTGCATACGCGACCACTCGTTCGCCCTCCGGGAAATTTTGGGTCAGGACTGCCCCCAATCCGGTATTGCTCACGTCTATTTGCAAAATGAATCGCCGGGTGAAGTCAGGGCAGGTTAGTACTGGGATGGTAGTCAGGGTGGTCTTTAATTATTTGAACACGGATTCCTCGTCCGGCCCCCATTTCCAGCGTGCGTTTTTCCGAGTTAGCGCGGTGAGTGGTGTCGCAACAGTGGCAAAATTTTGTATGAAACATCGGTACTATGACACCAGTTCTAAGAATTGCCACGTCTGTTTTGTCGTTTGCGGGGCGGGCCAGTCTACGATTGATTTTACCTTCTCAGGGTCGGATCCCCTCGCGGTCGACGATATGTCCCAGGTATTTTAAACGATCTACGCAGAAATGGCATTTATCCGGGTTGATTCTAAGTCTGGCCTCGCAGAGGCGCTTAAAAACCTCTTCAAGGGTGGCGGGGTGTTCTTTGAATGTTTGGTTCACAATGATAATGTCATCTAAATAAACGAAGACATGTGGCTCTAATTCGGGGCCGAGTACAGTGTCTAGTAGTCGCTAGAACGTGGCCGGCGCCGAGTGCAAGCCGAATGGCATAACGGTGAATTGAAATAGTCCCTTCCCGGGGATCGTAAACGCGGTGTTGGGTTTACTATCGGGTGTGAGCGGAATCTGCCAGTATCCGTTTCTGAGATCGAGAGTTGATAAGTAGTGTGCCCCTCGCAATTTGTCTAGTGTGGCTGTGACTTGCGGTAGCGGGTTTGGTAATCTCGTTGACTCGCCGAAAGTCGATGCAAAAACGATTCTTGCCGTTTTTCTTCTTAACAACGATTATCGGCGAGCTCCAAGGGCTTGATGCTGGCTCAATTATACCCTCGCGTGCCATTTCTTGTACCTCGCTATCTATTACCGCTTGCATTGCGGGGTTGCGGGGGCGATATCGCTGCTTTATTGACCTCGTGTCTGGATTTACGCGTATCTTGTGTTGCGCAAGGTGCATGGGCCCCTGTACCGACTCGAATAGACTGATTTCGGCATTCGCAGGAAT
>NW_017257358.1:284-604 GCF_001594055.1 Mycetomoellerius zeteki | reverse complement strand
CCGGGTTGTCGTTCGCGGCTGCAGGAGGCGATGGGGGTGGGATCGCGTAGCCGAACTTCACCCACAGGTCTATGCCGATTAAAACGGCATTACGTAGGGTTGGCATGATTTGGAATGCGTACCGAGCGTGGCGGTTTCCGAGCTCGACCGGTAGCTCTAAGACTCCGGGTAGTGCGACGATTTGGCCGTCCGCAAGTTGCACCTCTCCCCCCTCCGAGTCTATGGAAAAGCCCATTTCCTCTATCGCATGTTTCATTTCTTCGTTAATAAATGATACTTCGGACCCGGTGTCGATTAATGCGCTGAAACCGGCGGTTCGG
>NW_017257358.1:0-206 GCF_001594055.1 Mycetomoellerius zeteki | reverse complement strand
GGGGGGGGGGGGGGGTGGCAGTCCTTCGTCAGGACCCCATCCTTGCCGCATCGCGAACAAAACTTTTTCGGGATCTTCTTGCATTCGAAACGCGTGTGTCCTCGCTATTTGCAGGAGATGGGAGGCTTTTTTTAATCTAAACCATTTTCATAACTCTTTTATTTCAATTATTTATTCCATCCCTCGAAATTTTTTTGAGAGCAGGC
>NW_017257357.1:236220-236625 GCF_001594055.1 Mycetomoellerius zeteki | reverse complement strand
GAATACGTACGTACCGGCATCTCCGGGTGATCTGAATCACCCTGTATATATATCTTTTATCAGAGATTCATTATAAATCAAAATATATACATGTATATTCCAATCTAAATTCAATAATTAAAAATTAAATATTAACCTTGTTACACCATGTGTTATTATATTTCACGTATTGGTGATAACATAGCAAATTGAGCTACATTTATAATATAATATTATACACTCAGTTCCAAAAAAAAGCGGTACACTATAAATTTGAGAAAAATTTACCAAATTTCAAATGATCATGACTTGGTAAATAATGAAGATAAAAATATGTTCAAGAAAGCAAGATAAAGCTTGAAATGTCCACTTTAATATTATTATATTTTAATGGGAATTGTACTAGGCCATTATTTTCAAAATGGC
>NW_017257357.1:216667-235910 GCF_001594055.1 Mycetomoellerius zeteki | reverse complement strand
AGAAAATGTATCTTTTATTTACACAAAGAGAGAGAGAGAGAGAGAGAGAGAGAGAGAGAGAGAGAATTATTTTATATATATATATATATTTATTACTAAAAATTTATTACATTTCACCTAAATTGCAACTAAATTGCATTTTCTTCACATATAGTGTAGTGTGTTTTTAGTATGATTTGTAATATTGTTGGATACGTTGACTGGATTTAATGATTTTGGAAGTGACCATCCACATTGACTCGTTGACATAGATAACAGCTCAGCCACTTTTTGAGCATTTTGTTTTCCTTCCAAAGACGATTTCTTAATCTATAATATTACAAAATAATCAACTATTATTATAATTATAGTAATTATTTCGAACTTTTATGTATAATAGAATATTTCTTCAATGAAATTTAAAAAGGAAAGAAAAAAAAGAATGTAAAAGACACAAATATATCTCTTAAAAATTAATGCAAGTTATGACATATTTATTTTTGGAATTATATCATTCGTATAAACTTTAATAACATAGCTTAATCAAATATTACCACCTTTATATACATATATATATATAACTATTTTAAATCTAGAATTAGTATAATTTATTATTATTTATATTTAAGAAAGAAATTGTTATCTA
This sequence comes from Mycetomoellerius zeteki, assembly GCF_001594055.1. Lineage (NCBI taxonomy): Eukaryota > Metazoa > Arthropoda > Insecta > Hymenoptera > Formicidae > Mycetomoellerius > Mycetomoellerius zeteki. The sequence continues at coordinate 235,285 of NW_017257357.1, read as the reverse complement.
ACAATAAGAATATCTAAAGAACTTTTTCCTTCTATACTCAAGGCATACACAAATCGTGATGGTTAATTAATATACGTATTTACTAACTTCATCAAATTTTCTTCTAACTTTATATCCTCTATACGTAGCTTGTATCATAGTAGCTGCTTCTTCTTCAGATTTAGCTGAATCGACATGATCTTCCATACATCTTGATTTTTTCATTATTTTATTCTGTTGTTTCTTGATGGGAAATATAACATTTTGTTCCCAATGCTTGCGATTGTAATTTCTTTCTTGCCGGTTTTCGTATCTTGATTTATCAATAACCTATAAACATTTTACATGCAATTTAAACATACATATACATATATATTGTTGCAAAAATAAAGTCATTTTGCATACATGCAGTTGTATGTAATTACAATTATAACACTTTATTACTTAATATATCTTCTATTGCACTTTTCCATATATATTCCTCTATATATTACATTAAATAAATGTTACATGCATTAAAAGTCACTCCACTTTTGTCGCATGCAATAACAGTAAAGTACACAATGTAAAATACTGGACGTAATGAAAGACTCAAGAATAAAAATAAAGCATAAGTCTTTGAATTAATCCTCGAATACTTAATACATCAAGTTCAATGCACTTTTAATATATCGACCCTAATAAGCAAGAAACATTTTTGAACATTTCAGTAACATTGCAGCAACGTTACAACTCAGGAGCAAATGTTATTTGTCGTCTAACGTGTATTTTGACATCAAAATGATGATAAATACGTATGTTAGCTTGTTATATGGATTCATTGCTGCAATATTGCAGAGTATTTTAAAATATTTCTTATAAAAAACTATACTTACTAGAACTGTTTCGTATTGTGTATTGTATATATTTAGCATATATTATTGCCTTTAAAAATTTTTTGATAAAAGATAAAATTCTAATTTCTTCTTTTTTACTCTTTGTTTTTTTTCTTTATTCCTTAAATCTTTATATTTTTACAATAAGATCCAAAGAAATATTTATACCGTCGAAATCTCATGCTGACGATGTTCATACGCAGATTTTGTATTCTTTAAAAGATCCAAAGATTTTCTGGGTAATTCACTTGCCTCGCAATATTTTGTATCACGAATGATAGGTTTATTATTTTTATTTCCGTCGTACTGCGTTTTGTTCTATGAATAAAAATGATACAGTATTATTCCAATGTGTACAGGGTACGAGGGACTAACTGTTATTATAAGAAAAAACGCCACAATTCTGACAATTATATTGATATTTCTATTTGAAATTTTCAGGAAAAAATTGAAAAATTATTTTATTTCACTAAACTAAACTCATTATTCGATAATACTACCTTTAGCTTTGATGATGGTGTTAAATCTGCTGAACGCATCGTACGCTACACGAAAGTGGGATTGCGGGATTAGCTGCTATTCTTGGCGAAAACATGTTTTGAGCGCGTCCAAACTTTGGTGTTTTTTAGAGGACACCTTGGTCTGCAAAATACACCTCTAAAAACATCGAAGTTTGGATGCGCTCAAAACATGTCTTCGCCGAGTATGGCAGCTAATCTCGTAGTCCCACTTTCGTGCAGCGTGCGATGTGTTCATCAACAGACTTAACGTCATCATCAAGGCCAAAGGTGGTATCATCGAACAATAACTTTTGTTTAATAAAATAAAATCATTTTTCAACTTTTTCCTGAAAATTTCAAATAAAAATATCAATAATTGTCAGAGTTGTAGCGTTTTTTCTTAGTAACAGTTAGTCCCTCGTACCCTGTATAAAGATACTTAATTATGAATTACTGTAATTATATTGACATTCTTATTTTTTTAGTAAAAATATCTATTAAATATTCTTTTCATATAAAAATTAATTTGCAAAATTATATAACCAATATTTATATAATTATAAACATTGATTTACATATATTGACAAATATCTTTGTTTATGATAGAATTTTTTAGATTTATAATTTAAAATTAAATGATCATATTGAAACTCTTTCTCACCGCTCTCGTATTATTTTTGCCCATATTGCTGAGACAATTAGTTAGAATTTCAGGTGACATTATCATGCCCGATGAAGTTGTAATTTTTGATACATATTTTTTCGGTTCTTGAGTTTGCATTGTGTTGTATTGTTCTAAAAATAAGTATAGAATAAATATACCTCGATGAAAGAGAGAGTATCAAATAGTATAAGTTTATATAAATTTCTAAATTATTAAATTTTTTTTTAAGAGAAAAAAGACTTGCCCTAAGAATTTATAAAAATATAAAAAATTATCTATAATTGCAAAATATTATATATTTACTGTTATCAGTTACAAACTTTATAGTAATATTATCAGTCACTTACTTTATATGTAACATTACTGTTATTATAATATTAATACATTTGTAATAATTTATACCTAAAAGATGTGAATCTATACAGCAACGATTTTTATTACAATCGGCACGTATTCTCTCTAGAGATAATAGTGAGCTATCTTTAGGAGGAGAATTAGGAGGGGTAGGTTTTGTTTGAATCTTTCTTGTTTTTAGATCTGAGATGTTTGTTTTTTGATACTCTTCAAGATATAACAGAAATTCACGATATGTTACATAGTTCTGAAGCAAGAAGTACATTAACACAGACAATAAATTGTTTTATGTTGTTGGCTATTTTAAATATAATTTGTAAAAAGTAACTGTCGAAGAATAGTGTAGGTGGTACACATATTAAATGAAATATGATACTTGTCTAATAAAAGTTAAATTACTTTGTCTTCTCCTGCCCAGTTACGATTAGTTGGTTCGCTAAGTCCAAGTAAATCGATCCAATGATAGTAGTCTTCAGTTTGATTACCATACCAATATTTTATAATAACAAATCTGTAAATTTCCATATTAATTATATATAGTTTACTTGTATATTAATTTCACATTTTATACATGAATTGATAATTAAAACTTTTTAAATTGAAAATAGAATTCATACGCAAGGCCATCATCCACCATTTTTTGTACTTCAGGATAAGATATTAATTCCATAAATTCAGGATTTTCAGGATTTCTTTTGACGTCTACTAATTGCCACGGAGCTATAAGTCCAAATCTAACACATTTAAGTACTTCTAGCATGTATCGCTTCCTTTCATTCCAATCATACATTAACCATCTTACGGCAGACATTAAAACTTCCATTTCGCTACAAGACGAAAAAAGATTTTTGATATATTATTTATTATTATAAAATTTATATTATCTATTATGTAATTTTTTTTATAAATAATTTCTCATCAAGAAATAAAATTTTAAAGTTCAACATTTTAAAAATAATTGGATTGTATAAGTATATTATATATAGGTATAAATATATATATAATTTTCTTATATATAAAATATATTTGACGAAAAGTCATCAAATATATGAGATACTATAGACATCGATTATACCTATTGACGCAAATATAATTAGATTTCAGTAGTAAACATAATTCGTCCACTGACAATTCCAAAAAATCCTTTGTGCTAACAAGCATCAAGAAAAATTTCATAATTCTCGGCACCATCAGTTCCATTACTGCAGTATTCCCGATTTTCTTTGCATCCAAATATAATAAAAAAGCGGTATCTTCGGAGAAGAGCTCGTCATTGTCAATGAATGCCCAACATTGCTCTTCTAATTCTTTATAAAATACAATGTATATGTTTTTAATAAGAAATCTGTTTTATTATATTTTTTAGATTACATATGAATGTTTAGTTAAAATAATTTATTTCTACATTTAAAGAGCAAAAATTCATTCTATTTTACATTAAAAATTTAAAATATGAGATAAATTCGCACCTTTGATACCCAGATACTGTGCAGCCATGAAAATTTCTAATATATTATCTCTTCGTAAAAGCTGACAACTTTCGTTGATTGGACTTATCATCCAGTCATAAAGAATAGAAAAGGCCTTGGAAGTCACACTATTCTACATTTCGTGCATATAATAAATTATATTTTTAAAATTTTAAGTTAATTTTATTACTTCTTATTTTAATATGAAGATATTTATATAAAATTGCTTTTATATATGAAGATTTTCCAAAATTTAAAATAGCCAATTTAAAAAAATGTTTTTTATATATGTAATGTCTAATTGAATGCAATTTAGATCTTACACCAGATAAATCAATATTCTTGCAATTTTTCTCATCGAAAAATGTGCTGTAACTTTGCAGAACAAGGAGATGGCAGTGAAATTCATCGTGATCAATTCGAATGACACAATCAGCATTTCTTGGCGGAACAAATAAAGAAATATTTGTTTTAATACAATTTAGTTTTTAAACTGGTGCTAATGAAATATGTACAATTTAAATTGTTCTCTATTAAATCAAATTATAAGTTATTTATTTATTTAAAACATTCAACGTTTGCGATATGATACACAAGGAGCTTCATTTAAAATTCTCTCTTTTTTCTTACTTATAGTTTGTGATGCGTATAGCTAATTCTTGATACAAATCACTCTTTTCTGGAAGAATTATATTATTCCAATCAATTGGTTGTTCATTCGTAAATCCCAATCTGTTTTCCAAGAAAGAAAATAGTAAAGTGTTAGAATAAAGAAAACCTTAATTTTCAAAATTGTAAACTGATTCTACAATGAGTCGATAGTCTTAAGTCGGTGGTCTTAAGGCCGCTTTCATTTGTACGTTTTTGTCGTACGATAAATTTTTCAAACCTGTTGATTTGCTACAAGATAGAGAGATCCAAGGGGGGATCTCTCTGTCCTGTACACATTTGTCATATGACGAAAACGTTATGGTACTTAGGGTACTATTTCATTTGTGCGTTTTCATCGTACGACAAATGTGTACAGAACAGAGAGGTCCTCGGATCTCTCTATTTCATAGCCAATCAACAGGCTTGAAAAATTTGTCGTACAACAAAAACGCACAAATAAAATATCACCCTAATAAGGCCCGATTGCACGCAACGTTACTTTGAATTTAAGCGAGGCTTAAAACTCTCATTTTCTCTCTTTAAAGTTGAAAGAGAGGAAGAGATAAAGAGAGTTTTAAGCCTCATTTATAAAGTCAAAATAATGTTGGTGCAACAGGACCTTGTCTTATCGGTGAAGTTGGCCAACAGCCAACTTGTATGACTAAGAGTACCGATTTTCTTAAGACTGACCAAATTCGACTTTATTCCTTCCCATTAATCGAGCTAAACGACTCGCTGTACAATTAACAACTAATAGATGCGAAAAATCATAGTCACCTATTTAGGTTAAAACCGGTTAAGACTTAAGATTTTCGGTTCATTGTAGAATCTACTGGTTCATTGTAGAATCAGCAGTGTACCCACACAGCATACCCACTTGTTACAACTTTATGCAATGTTACTGTAATATTGCTAAATTGATCTGTGCTGTATGGGTATAAATGTGTCAATTTTTGCAATCGTCAAATTTAAGAAAACTAACGAGGCAAGTGGTACTTCGTTCATTGGAGGAAGTTGATGAGATGTTGATTGTACCGAATGGTTTTGTTCCATTTCTGATGAATAAAACTTTGTACTTGATTGCGCTCGTGATCTATAACTTCCTTCGATATGCGATAATTTTTTCTGTACCTGTTGTCGACCAAGTAATATTTTAGACGATATCAAAACAATAAAGACTTTGAGTATCACCTGTAACTGATCAATTGTCGACGGTGTGATGCCAGGCAGGAGATCGGTATATCTTGTTCGATTCGGAGAGTCGAAAAGGGATGTGCCAATGTTATTACCCGGTCGATTAAGCTCAGCCTTGACGTTGACTTTCGTGTGTCGCGGATCAGCAGCTAAAACGCTAAACTTCTTCGACTCGAATACAACCTAGAACGACTATGCTATGTCTGCTTCGAGACCGATATTTCTGAAACGGTTTCATTATAACATTTGTTAAAACGAAATCTTTCTTACCTGATTCGGAATGATTTTGAGGTTACCACTGGGTGTAGCTTGGAAGGGAAACACACGACTATCCGTTTCGTTATTCTCATTCACGATGAATGCTGATTTAATGCTCGTTTCTTTGGGATAAATTTCTATCTGCTTCATCGGCAAGCCTAGATTTGTACAAAGTGCTGATTGCTTTCTACCTTTTGTATTCTCTGCTTTCCTACAAAGTCATATTATATTTATATATTATTTCTACTATCTGATTCTGTTATTTATCTACTCTCCAAATTATTTACTCTAGATGACAGTCCATAGATTTCGAAGTGACGACTTCAACGAGCGAGCATTCCTTTTTCCGAGTTCTTTCTTGTGTGATACATTTACGTGATCTTTGATTTGTTGCGTGTTGTTCGCTGATATGACAAGTAAGTGTTCTTGATTGCGGCCTGACAGAATCTTTGGAAAGCTTGGCTGTGCACTTCAAATCCTTATACTTGGAATTTATTTTTATCTGTCTTTTAAGTAATGTCCACTTATTTTGTAGCGGAGATACAAATCGATCTACTCGATTCGCGTGATAAATGTTTACATTCAAAAAAGGCTGTTGCCTTGATGTATGATGTCTTTTGGAAGTATTTTTTCGTCGACGTAGTGAATATCTTGGAGACAGACTTTCCGGAGTTTCTATGATTTTTGCCCTTTTTAAACATATTTTTCGAGTAAAATTAACTTATATTAGTTAAATATTTCCGTCTGTTTTTTTTAGCCAAAATTAAAAAAAATGTTTTCCACTGTATTGATATCACTCATTTACTTACTTATCGGGTGATGCAGAATTTACAACTTCCGATGGCGATACGTGCGAAGTTTTTACTATTTGATTGGATCTTGAAAGTTGCACGAGAGCATTTGAAGAAGATGATGGCGGAATATTAAATCTACCGTGATAAAGCACAATAACGCTGCTTTTACTGTTGCCTGTGCGTAGGATATTATCATTATCAATCAATTTACTTTTGGATGGATTTAAAAACTTCATAATCTCTCTCTCTCTCGTTCTCGCTCACTCTCATCTCTCCCTATCTAAATTGATCTCTAAAGAAATCTAGCTTTAACAATTAACTTACGTTTCTTGCCGTTCTGTCGAATAGCCCTTACAATCCGTGGTGTACTGCTTTGCTTCCTGTTATCAACAAAATAGGCGATAAGTACAATATTAAAACGACTTGTGCCTCAAAACATTAAAACAACTATGAATAAAAATATATAATTGATTTAACTTTTCGAATTACCAAATTTTTTCGTTAAATTTATTTTTCCGTGCAAATTTTTCACCATCGCTCGACTGCTTTTCTTTGGCAGTTATCCCTTGTGGCTACGCGAAACATTCGTCCACCAAAAATAATAATATATCTTTAAATTCAGACCTTAATTAATATCAGAGAATGAATTTATACTAATCCAGGATTTCTTTATAAGACGCTAAACGTTGGATTTTTATAAATTTAAATGCATTAAAAATATATTACATTCTAGATGATTAAAATTAGATATTATTAATTGACAATTACAAATGACAACATGCCTAATATCAATATACTTTTGGTACAAAAAAAATTAATCCAAAGTATTCTATAATTTGTAATAATTTCATATTATGCCTCATACTTTACCTCATATTTTTTCAGACAGACATATGATGCAGAAGATTCAATATTTGAGATACGTTGTGGTGTAGCAATATGGTCGACTTCTCTAGTAACTAAAATTTATCTCCACAAAATATGTATGTAAAAAATGTATGACAAGTAAAAAATTTGAATAATTTTGTCAAAATTGTTTTATACAAAACATTTTTATTAAATATCATTTTATCTTTTTCTTATATCCTCTTTTTATTAAATATTTAAAACTTGTATATTTAGATTTTATTAACACTTACATCACTTACATAATTTTGTTTCAGTGAATCGATTATTAACAACTGGATCTTGACGTAATGATGTTGATGATAATTTGAGATTTGATTGATCGTTGTTTTTGTTTTTTGATAGTTCACAAGCAAGTCTCGATTTTCGATAAGATTGTGTTACTCTTGGAAGATACAAAATCAATGATTATACAGTTTTTATAACATATAAATGGATCATGATTAAAGCAAATATTACTTTGGATTTGGTAGATCAAGATCCGATGAAAAATCGTCTTCAGTAGAAGTATCAAACTGCTTCTGCATATTCAATTCAATATATTGTATATGTATGAGATGTATAATATATAATATTTTTGTATAAACAAGATTAAAACATCATCATGGTTAATTGTATTAATCTTGCGCTATACTCACATCATAACGCGCGAAGCTTCTTCGCATGATACGTGTCACGTTTGAGGTATAAGTCGCGGAATTCGCATAATAACGACAAAACGCTTCTTTTTCGTCCCTGTCACGTGAAATAAAAAAATAATAAAAATATAAATATTATATAAATTAATGCTGTGACATTTAAAATGTACGGGACATTTGCAAGAGTGCGCGTGTCTAGAAAGGCCTTAGATACATAACAGCTAACATATGAATGAGATGAACAAGAGAATATCCTATTCCGTTTCCAAAATTTTTAAGCGCATAATTCGAATCATGGCATGATGATGGAAGAATCATGATTTTTTTCATGATTCGAATGGACTATATCTTGAATGTGACAGGTTTCGCGCGTTATGATGTGAGTATAGTACAAGTTTAATACAATTAACCATGATGATGTTTTAATCTTGTTTATACAATTGGAGTATAATAATTAAGTTTGTTCTTTATTATTGCACTGGAACTTTCCTTCATCTCACTTTCGCTAAATATCAAACATATATTTATCTCACTTGAAGTACAAAAAATTATAATTCAATTGTAATCAAAAACTAAGAATACAATAAAATTTTCATAATATTTTTATATTATAAGACCATTATATCATATAATTCACTATCTTTTGTACAAAGATATTTTCTTACTTAATTTCTAATATATATATATATATAATATAAATACACACACACACAGCACGTTACAAATTATTTTAAATTTCAATTCTTTACGTTAGAATAAATTAAAGCATTTCAAAAAGTTTAAAGAAGCAATTTCGAGAATATAAAGAAATACGGAATTTTCATTACTTGTATTAAGTGAAAGAAAAAAATTGTTACAGAGGAAAACTTATTTAAGAATAAGATCGAACACCATATCTTGTAATTAAAAGATATGATATTCGATATGTTTTATACCTGTAGAAAGCTTGAGGTCACGTGGAACAATGGCAAGTATTTCAAAGTAAAAGCTTATAGACTCAAGAGACATGCAACTTGTGTAGTTGTCGACAGTCTGACGATTAAACGGCGACTATAAGCGAGCAATTAAAATAATTTTACGATGGTGCTGAAACGCTCACAGAGAGAATTATTAAAGGCAATGGTGCATGCAAAAAGATGAAATGATGAAAGCTCCCTGCAGTTCTCTCTGAACATATTCTTCTTCTACAGTTCTATTGATAAGCGTGAAATGCAGTTCTTCGAAGGACGGAATTACAGGATCAATAAAATCCTCCTGTCGTGTGTTGGACAATGGCCATATCAAACGAACAGAAGTAGCAATGCTATTATTATCATTATAGTGTCTTTAGCTGGCACGCAATTTATCGCCAAGGTATGACAATGCAACGCGGTTAAGTTTCATATGATTGTATATCGTAAACTTAACGACTGTTTGTTGATAAAGAGAATTTTATCAATTTTTTTTTTATAGAAACAAACCCAGACAACAGCATGTTCAAAATGCGGACATAAGACGTCTCGAAGACATCTTAAAGATTGCTCTAAGACGTCTTATAATATAATGTCTTAACATCTTCAAGACGTCTTATGTCCGCATTTTGTAACGTTGTCCGGAAAAAATTATTTATTGAATGACTATATTTGTTCTGTATTCCATTATATTTTATATATTGTATATTGTATAATTTAAAAACAATATAAAATGCTATGTATGCTTCGTATTTATAATTTCACGGTGCAAGCATAGATATGTGGTTTATTCTCCATTGATAACATTGATTTGTTCATCGATTCTCTTTCACCATTGGTAGTCGATATAGGATGTGGAGTAAAATTAATCACTTGCGTATTAAAAGCAACAGAGGTATGTAAACACGGTGCGATATATATTTAAATTCTAAAATATGTTCGACATACATCCGCTTGCAGGCATATGGCTCTTCCTAAAATTTATGAAATATCCGAGGAAGAGCTAACTTACTTATACAATTAGATAATTATTATTATTATTATTATACAATAATTTAGCAATTAAAAATTACGATGTCTTAGCTACAATAAAAATTTTAAATTTCTTTAAGATAAAATTTAATTACAGATAAAGACACTTTTCGATCAAATACAATACGATTGGCAACTATTAATAACATCTTCACAAATTAAGATTCTTGATAATTACGCACAAAATGGACGGACATTTACGATCATATACGCGAGTAAGCATAATATGATGCGTGTACAAAAAACAAAATCCTCTACGAAAGATTTTTTCAAGTTCCTTCTAAAAAATTATTTTTTGATAGCGATTATATAGTAACAGTATACACATCATGTTTCTTTATTACAGTAAAATATATTTTAAGTTCTATAGTAAAAATTTAAATCAATGACTTTATTTTGTAACAGACATTATGAATAAAGACTGATAAAAATGATTAAGAATACTCGAATCTTTAGGTGCTTTTTATTCTGCATTGGTGTTATTTATGTTAGTACCATTGCAATCACTGTTATTGGATTCTTCTTCAAATGATACAACTCGATTATTATTACATCAAGTTGAGTATTATATCGATATGGAAAAATACTACTTACCAATCTTAATTCACGGATACATTACAGCTGTCATTTGTGTAAGCATAGCCATCGCAGCAGATACAATGTATGTAATAGTAGTACAGCATGTTTGCGGACTATTTATGATTATTGGGTAAGATAATATAACTTATAACATACTCATTTTGTTCATATGATTTTTAAAATATGGTTAAACAGTTGAGAGTTTATATTAATAAGTTATAGTTTTGAAACTTGTATATCGATTGCATCAGGCAACAACTGGAAAATGTAATAAAAAAGGATAATCTAGAAATAAATTTTAATCCATCTATAAAAGAGGATAAGCCGTATGAAAATATTGTAAGCAGCATTCATGCACACAAGAGAGCTTTAAGGTGCTGTGATATAGAGAATATATTATTATTACAATAGATATTATGTAATTTATTTTACTATCACATATATATCTGTACATAGTTATTTATTTTTATATAATAAATTATTTACATTGAATTTATATATAATAATACATTAATGTATATATTATACTTAAGCAATATTGTATATTCGTTGTACTCATATAATTATATATATGATGTATATTCCTAGATAAATACACGTATATAAATACGTTTTAACTAAAATATTATGTTTTAATTCGCGCATGAAGATTTGCCAGTCTCATTGAAGCAGTATTTAGCCAAATGTTCCTTGTGGTAGCGGGTTTCAATATGGTTATTATAAGTATGACAGGTGTTACGGTACATCAACTTAATCATTCGTCTTATAATAATGTTATTGCATTTATTGAATTATTAATGTGTAAAATTAACTGCTTTATTATCCACCTTAATGTTATTAAAAAATGAAAGCACTTTAATGACTAATTTAGTAATATTAATTATAAAAAGATTAAATAGATCTAAAATCAAAATTTTATTTATATAATTGTTCTTTTATAATTATAATATTAAATCTTTTCAGGCAGTTTCGAATATGGACAAACCAGAAGAGTTTTTAAGGCAAATAACATTTTCATGCGCATTGTTAGTGCATCTATTTTTTGAGAGTTTTCAAGCGCAACGTCTAATTGACCATAGCACATATATTCATACTAGTTTGTATGTATAAATTCATTTTTATATTTTAGAAAATCTTAAATGTACTTTTGTAGAACACATATCTAACACATTAATAATATAGATATATGTATACATTGTATACAGTGACCGGCAAAAATAAAAAGCCATCTCCTCAGTTATCCTGTTTCGTTTTATATAATAATAAAAATATTAAAACAATGCTGCTTTTATTGATGAAATAGGAAGCATTTATAATTTATTTCGAGGTTTTATCTAAAAAGTCACATAAATTATTCTTTATCTTTCAAGTATATTTATATTTCTTAAATATTGCTATTTCTTAAATTGACAAAATAAAAAAGCCACTAACATCTGTTTCGTATAATATATATAGTATATATATATATATATACTTTGTGATTATATCGTTGTCTTGAAGTTTGTCATGTTCGCGTTATTACGCTCAGTTCACGTCGTTGCATTCATTTGTTTCCGACATCAGCTTGTTTCGGTTATTGTCCGAAGTTCGAGAATTTATTACATTAAAAATGGGAGGAAAATCAATTTCGATACAGGTCCGAAATCTAATTGTGCGGGATATTAAAAAAGGTCTTTCTCAACAGAACTTTGCTAAAAACTACGGAGTAAGTAGAGGAGCAGTAGAACAAATCAATAAGAAGTTCCAATCAACTGGATCGGTGGCAGATAGAAGCGAAAGAGGCCGAAAACGAGTAATGTCCAAACTCCAAACGGGAGGATACAAAAATAGTCCGAGAAGTTAAGAAGAATGCAATGATTATTGTCAGAGAAATTCAGGAAAACATGAATCTTCATGTTTCTGACCGCACGGTACGTTGCAGACTTCGTGAAGCAAATTTACACATCCGGTTCGCACGTAAACGACCTTTTATCAGAGTTATTAATAAGAAAAAACGTTTGCAATTTGCTCGAAAGTACGCAAATATGTCATTAAATTTCTGAAAAAAGGTTTTATGGACAGATGAAAGTAAATTCAAGTTATTTGGGCAAAAGAAGCGAATTAGAGTCCGAAGAAAACATGGAGAAGTGCTTCAAGATCGACATATTCAGAAAACTGTAAAACATGGTGAAGGAAATATCATGGTCTGGGGGTGTTTCTCATGGGTAGGAGTAAGAAATCTCGTCAAAATTGATGAGATTATGACGGCAGATGTTTATATTGACGTAATTAATGAAAATTTGGAAGAGTCTTTGCTGAAGATCGAATTAGATAATAATTTTATTTTTCAACAAAATAATGACCCGAAACACAGCAAAGAAAAGTCAAGCTTTTTTTCGTTTCTGTCGCATCAAACAACTCGAATGGCCTCCGCAGTCTCCAGATTTAAACCCTATTGAAAATCTGTGAGCAATTCTGGATAATAGGGTTGACAAATGCGGAATAACTAACAAGAACTCCTATTTTGAAACATTACAACTGGCATGGGAGAATCTGGATTCACATTTGAAAAATTTAATTGAAAGTATATCAAAGAGTCTTCAAAAAGTTATTGAGGCTAAAGGAAGTCATATTAATTATTAATTAAAATTATATTGCTTTTCTAAAATTAAAATACTATATTACGTTAACTGGCTTTTTTATTTTGTCACACTTAAATATGTAATCTTTTAGAAATCAACATAGCATTATACATTAAATAAAAAATTGATTCTTTTTTTAATTAAAAATGTTTAATTAATTGAATATATTTTCAATTTTAGTACAAAAAATCTATAATATAAATATTTTTTTATACTTTATGAAGCAAACTAGTTTTATAAATAAGGTGGTTTTTTATTTTTGCCGGTCACTGTAAAAGCAAACTTATTATTATAAAGCAATAGAGAGAATTTTGTAAATTTGGTAAAACTCTTGATAAAACACTTATTTGATAAAACGATCAATCCGTGCTTATTTTCAAACTAAAAAAAAAAAATTCTGCTAACTAAAAATTAACTTTCAATATGCTCTAAAAATAACACAAAATATATTTTGTTTGCAGAATGAATATAGCATGGTATCAAACTTCATCTCGAACAAGGAAAATTTTAATTTTTATGCTAATGAAAACACGAGAACCTTGTGTATTAACAGCAGGAAAAATGTTTGTCATATCCATGGATACTTTCTCTACGGTAAGACATATTTTAATTATATATACATATATATAATGTGTATAAAATATTGATACACACACATGTATATACAAGAATATTATCTTAAAATCATCTAAAAAACTGTTTTAAACCTTTGGTTATATACATATAGTATATAAATATATATATAATCGAAGGTTTTTAAAACGGTTTTTTAGGCGATTTTAAAATAATTTTACGCGGAATTTCCAATTAATTATATGTTTAATACACGCGGAGTACAGTTGATTCATAGGAAAAAAAACCAAATCAGGGGGAAGAACGATTATATCTTAATAATTTATAACTGAGCAACGCAATTGTTATTTTTAATATCATTTACTTATTCTCTTTCAAGATCGTACGTACATCAGTGTCATATTTTACAATGTTGCGATCGACGAAAAATTAACGAAAAATTAACTGTTCGTAAGTTAATATTGTATACTTAACTTAAAATATAATAACGTGTAAAATATAAATGATTGAATTATGTGTTGACTAAGGAAAGTGTTTAGAATAACCACTAACAATACAGTTATAGCATTTTACGAGATCTGACATTAAACGTTGGTACTTTCCACCCTAGAAATTTTATTTTTACGGGTACGTAAGGCATTCCTATGTTTGTTCGTGTTTTATCTGAATTGAATTTTACACTATACTCAGGTATGCCATTCCTAATTATTTCCAGAAACCTAAAAAATTGTTATACAAAATTTTATAATTCATTTTGTGCATGCGCATATGCGCGCGCGCACGCATACATGCCTAATAATACAAACAAGATTACTGAAATTACTTTGCTGCATGATGTTCACTCTCAGTAAAATATAACATATCATCGACATATGTAATTAAAAGACCGTTGTCTGTATATTCAGAGAATATTTTTTTAATCATGTGTTGATAATATATATCAGATAAAATCGAAGATACTGATAAACCTTGTGGTATACCATTTTTTAATGAACATATTTGACCATTTAATTTAATCTATAATAAAAATATTATTTAATATTAATTGCAACTTTCATGTATATTTGTTTTACCTTTTGTTGAAAAATTAATTTAGACAGCTTATCCATGACCCATTTTTTTTTAAGTAATTTGGGTTTTTCTATGGTTGGATTTATATTTTTGGATATTAATTTTTTCAGGTGATTAGATATAATCTGCACTGTATATTTGTATATCCTATTTTGTTTTTTCTTAGATTTCTTTAGGGTACAAAGTCGTACGGCAATATACCCTTCTAATTCTTGACAACACGTCTGAATGATATCATATAATTTTTCTAAAACAGATTAATAAAATACAATAACTTGATAACAAATATATTAAATGTGGTAAACAATAAATTATACTTTGTAATATCGAACCAAATGCATCTTTAATGTCACATTGAACAAAATACAAATGATTCTTAGATCTTGATGTTAAAAAACTATAAATTGTACGTTTGCAGCCTTCTACAGTTGGGATCCCATTTTCATTAAAGTACGTAATATATAACTGTTGAAGAAATCTTAAAACAATGTCAATTTTATCATACTTCATTTCAGTATCATGCCTAAAATTGTAAATATATATATATATATATATATACACAGGGTGTTAGTTAAGTATGTTGCCATATTCAACAGAGCGATTCTTTGGTTTATTTCAAGTAAAAAAGTCCATATAAACATGTGTCCTAAACGGCTTAGTTTCCGAAATACAGGTGAATGTTCGCAATGTTTGACGAAACGATAAATTGGAGATATCTTCCTGCATAAATATGCCTTGCTTCATGTGAGTTACCATTCGCACAACTGTAAACAAAGTGACAAAACCAAAGTCAAAAAATCAAAAATAGACTTCAGTTCTGATGTTGCTGCAGGTCAGTTAGCTTGTACATACGTACGTATTCAAATTGTTTCAGTCCACCAAAATCGCAAGGTTTTCAACAATTCATCTAATTGTTTTATTTCATCAGAAGAACTGAAGCCCGTTTTTTTATTTTTTGTTTTTCTGTTTTTGACTAGTTTTTGACTAGTTCAAGCTGTATTTCTTTCAAATAAACAGATTATTACTACACGTTTAAATTTTTTTATTTCGGAAACTAAGCCGTTTAGGACACATTTATATGGACTTTTTTACTTGAAATAAACCAAAGAATCGCTCTGTTGAGTATGGCAACATACTTAACACCCTGTATACACACACACACACACACACACACACACACACACACACACACACACACAAAACACTTTATTAATATTTATTTGTAGCATAAGGGAACAACATTGAACGAACGTTTATTAAATAGATTTTTATGTACTTTGTCAAATATAATGGTCTCAAACCAGAAGAACTTGGAATAAATTTATATATCCCAGTAATTTGTTTCGTATTTGACTTCATATATGGCACAAGACTACCAGATTTCTCTTTTTCCTTTATATATTCATTTTGCATATTGCACCAATCATTTTTTGTGATGTAAACCCATCGTTTTCTAACTGCTATCAAGACCACATATTTATGTAAAATCTTTATGATATATTGTGCAAAAAACCAATGTAATAGTTTTAGTATGATTATCCATTGTATTGTTGTATCATCAACTGAATGTAACCAATTAATTTTGGAAATCTAGAAAAGAAAATAATGCAGAAAATATTGGAAAATTCAATTATGAAATTGATAAAAAAATGACAATGGTCCTTAACGAGATCAAAATTTTCTATAATTTTGCTTATAAATACTTTCAAACATACATCCAACTTCTTGAATAATGGTTCCATATCTAGTGATGCCCCACTGGCAACTGTTTTTTGTACAGTTCTTTTGAAAGCACTCGTTATTAATATTTTATTTGGAACTGTCTTTAAGAGACGAGATATTGTCTTCTTTACAACTTGATGATTTTTTAATGTGCCAAATAATTCAAAAGGAACATTTTCATATACCAGCAAACCAAAGAAAGATTGTAGCGAATGGACATGAATTTGATGCTTGAATTTCAAGGGTGGATACTTTTTGCTATCTTTTTCTATTATACATTTTAACTTATCAAAATAATTATATTTATTATGCCGGTTTTTGAACAATTCCATTATTGGTGACAAAGCAGGAATAACACTATCTAAATTAATGTTTCTATAACATTCTGTAAGCTTAATATCTGTATTTAGAATTTTATGACATATATCATGCCCTATATTCTTGCTCTCTAAAATAGAATATTTTGAAATTTTTGCTGTAGTACGATTTGTCTTCCGTATTCGACATCTAGATTGAAACAATTTTACTCTGGAATTATATGTTTGAAGTGGAATAAGACATGTAATTTTTGTTTCTGCTTTTAACTTTGGGTATACGTCTCTATGTAGTTTCTTATTCCACCTCCCCTTATATGAAATATTTCTATTTCTGAAAAAGAAAAAATAATTGATACTTGAAAAAAAAAAGAAAATAATTGAAAATGATACATACAAATTTTTTAAATCCCGAATCTATACAGTGCAATTATACTACTTTCTAAAAAGAAAATTTTGTATATTAAAAACAGAAAATATTAATTAAAAGAAAAAAGTAACAGAAACCTGTTATTTGTAAAAGATAGTTTATCACGATTGCGAATCATTTTTATTAGAAACTTTCTTCTTTGTTTATCGGCTCTCGCGTCCAAGTAGATAGTAGGAGAACAATACGGCCATGTTAAAGTGCTTCAACGTAAGAATTATGATGTCAAAATAATAAGGATTGATGCCAATATACTGTGATTGTACTGTAGCAGAGAGAAACCGAGAGAGGACATGAGAGCCTTTTTCTTGTACGTACATATAACCGCAAAATGCCCTCGCACACTACTGCCCTCTGAAAAAGTGGATATAAACTACATAGCATATTCATTTATTTGCGATGTCCCTGATAGAAATAAATCGGTAAAATCGATAAATCTCTATAAATCTTAGTTTGATAGATTTTAGTTATTTCAGCGATTTTAGAGACTCTTTTACCAACTTCTGATTAAATTAATCGATGATCAACTCGCAGTAAAGGCCACCACACGTACAAAAATTTTAATCGTAATCGTAAGATCGCAAGCAAATCGACCAATCACAATCAAAATTACGATCTCGCGTTTTAAAACGCTCGATTGTGATTGGCCGATTTGCTTACGGCCTTATTAATGCCAAGTAGTTGATCAACTCGCAGTAAAGCCCATGGCACATACAAAAACGTAAGGCCGTAATACGTAAACAGTAAAGAAATCGTAAGATTGGATTCGCTACTGGCCTTACGGTCTCTATCGTGATTGGCCAATTCGCTTACTGATTATGTCTTACGGCCTTACGTTTTTGTATGTGCCATGGGCTTAACGCGCAGTAGTTTAACGTATCAGAACGTCACCTCTCTCTTCTTCTTCTGTGTTTAGTTCTCACATTGGCAATCGTGGCGATTGAGTTAATCAATGGCTGCGTTCAGCAGACTCAACAGTTTTGCAACCGTTTTATGATTGTCTGCTGAGATAGGACCATTCTTCTAGATCTAAAAGTATGATCCAAT
>NW_017257357.1:208715-216433 GCF_001594055.1 Mycetomoellerius zeteki | reverse complement strand
CGCTAATTGGATCATACTTTTAGATCTAGAAGAATGGTCCTATCTCAGCAGACAATCATAAAACGGTTGCAAAACTGTTGAGTCTGCTGAACGCAGCCAATGCTTTCGTTCATATTAATACGGCAAGTTAGTATGAACGAAAGCATTGAAATCCTATGGTTGAACTTTACCGGCACCGGCATAAATTAACAGTTACAGCCATTATAAATCAGGCTTTAGGCTGCCTTCCCATGGAGAAAGAAACCACGAAATGGAATATTGACAGAAAAAAGATAGGATATGAGGATAATCCGGAATGGATTCCGGTCGGAATTCATTCCGACTTTGTTCCATGACCCTAAAGCCCATGGCACATACAAAAACGTAAGGCCGTAATACGTAAGCAGTAATGCGGGGTCTACAATAGAAGTCGTAGCAGTCGTAGGGTCTTAAGTCGTAGAAAATTGACTAATCACAGTCGAATATGAGAAGAATAATCAACTGTGATTGGTCAATTTTCTACGACTTAAGACCCTATGACTGCTAAGACTTCTATTGTAGACCCCGCATTAAGAAATCGTAAAGCCCATGGCACATACAAAAACGTAAGGCCGTAATACGTAAGCAGTAAAGAAATCGTAATGCGGGGTCTACAATGGCTGCGTTCAGCAGACTCAACAGTTTTGCAACAGTTTTATGATTGTCTGCTGAGATAGGACCATTCTTCTAGATCTAAAAATATGATCCAATTAGTGCGAAGGAAACTTACAACAGTTGCAAAACAAACGTTCTGCTGAACGCAACCAATAGAAGTCGTAGCAGTCGTAAGGTCTTAAGTCGTAGAAAATTGACCAATCACAGTCGAATATGAGAAGAATAATCAATTGTGATTGGTCAATTTTCTACGACTTAAGACCCTACGACCGCTACGACTTCTATTGTAGACCTCGCATAAGATTGGATTCGCTACTGGCCTTACGGTCTCTATCGTGATTGGCCAATTCGCTTACTGATTATGTCTTACGGCCTTACGTTTTTGTATGTGCCATGGGCTTAAAAGGTTACTGGTTCCAATTGGTTCATGCCAACTGTTACACAGTGATAAAATGCACCTGAAGAGTGCGCTGGTGGTGCAATATTCTCACTTTAGCTTGAATAATTCTTCTCACTTCTTAAATTTCTTTCTGATGCGAGTGAGAGAGAGAGAGTGTATTTTGAGAAATGTAAAACACATAACCTGAAACAAATAGTAATATTTGTCATATCTGATAACAAGAAGAAGCAAATTAATATATAGGCATGAAAGAGTTTTTTTTCTCTTACACTTATGTACGATTTCCTAATATCTCTTAGAATTTATTTAGAACCTTTATTAGTGTATGTTCGGAACGTAGGTTATATTTGACATGGAGTTTTTATATTTTTTTATAGTGTAATAAGTCATTTGTCTTTACTCAGAGATATTGTAATTGCCCCTATATCTCATTACGTGAATTCTCTTATTGGGAAACATTCCTTTCTAAATAATTATTGTGCTACCATTCGGCCATAATGTTGCAAAAAATACATAGGTTACTACAGATCACGGTGAGTATTTTATAAGTACAAAAATATATCCAACGCAAAAAAAAAAAATGATTCTTTCGAAATAATCTCTTTGTGAAAATTGACAAATTAAATTAGCTTTCTTTCTTTAACAGGCTTATGGACACAAAGTAAGCAGTAGATATTTAAACTTTGTTCCAATTGTAGTGGAACAAAGTGGACGTGGTGAACGTGCATATGACATTTATTCGCGTCTCCTGAAAGAAAGGATTATTTGTCTTATGGGTCCAGTACGATACATAAGTTTTTTATTATTATATTTACACATTAATTTATAATTTTATAGAAATAAATTCAATCATCTTTGTAGGTCACAGATGTTGTAGCTTCTGCAGTAATTGCTCAACTTCTTTTTCTTCAGTCAGAAAGCAGTAAAAATCCGATTCACTTATATATTAATTCACCTGGTGGGAGCGTAACGGCAGGACTTGGAATATATGACACTATGCAATATGTTCTTCCACCTATTTCAACATGGTGTGTAGGTCAAGCATGTTCTATGGCAAGTCTACTTTTAGCAGCTGGAACCAAAGGCATGCGTCATTCTTTACCAAATGCTAGAATCATGATACATCAACCATCAGGAGGTGTACAAGGACAAGCTACAGATATTCAGATACAAGCTACAGAAATCCTTAAACTGAAACAACAGATCAATGAACTATATGTGAAACATACTGGACAGAATTTAGAAGAAATAGGTATGCCTTCCATATCATATCTAGGCTTTACCATATAAAATTTCATAAAAATCATGTTGCAGCAAAGAGTATGGAGAGAGATAATTTTATGAGTCCAACACAAGCTAAAGAGTTTGGAATTATAGATAAAGTATTGGCCCATCCTATGCAAGAAGAAACTGCAGAGACAGCAATGGAGAAAACGGACAATGTATTGAAAAAACCTTAGTACTATTGAATAGGATGGGTACATGGGTTCCATTTTATTGGTATGTTGTAATAAATTCATTAAAAAGATGTATCATTATTTAATAATCATAAACTATTTATAAAACAATTATAAATTGTATCCTATTCAACTGAAAATGATATATTCACTTTCAAATTGGCATATATAAAACATACTAATTTATAACAGCAATATGAATGAGTATTAAAATGATATATTTCTTCAGAGTATATCTTCAAACAAGCATGATATAAAAGCAAATGTCCAACTTGCAAAATATTAGGTAAAAAAAACTTTCCACCCAATGGATATCATGGTATGCTAATAGTTTGTTTCTGTTTTATATCTCATAATGCAAGTTATTTAAAATTTATATTTTTAGCGTTCTTATAAATCATAAAAATGAATTATATATATTGCCCTGTTTGTATGATTGTTATCTTAAAATTTTTTTATCTTAAAAATGCTTTTAATTTATAATTTATAGTTATTACATATTGTGAATATCACACGCGCGCGTACACATTTCATACCCTTTTTCAATTCCAAATACATTGCAAAATTATATCTGTCGATCTTATTGAATTATACTCTGATGATTAAGCAGAAATCTTACGAAATATAGATAATGGAAGACAAAGCCTTGCGTCCCAAAATATATACACATACAAGTAAAATGTAATATGTAAAAATGCGAGTGTTCTATATCGTGTGCACACACGATATATCTTAATAATTCTTAATGATGACATTCATATATACTTAGTATTTCTATATAATCAAAATATCCCATTTAAGATCTATTATCACCAGAAATGCTTTATAAAAAAAAAGCTCTATGAAAAGATAGGCTTTATAAAAAGGACGGAAGTTTTCGTTGCCATAAAGTTAAGCCCTAAAAAGAATTAAGTAAAACGGTCTTTACAAAATAATCTTTAAAAAAAACTATTTTTTTTGTCTTTTTTTCAAAACTTATTCCTTGCAAAAGACCAGTCTTGTACATTATTTATTTTAGTGACATTCACGTTAGAATTCACTGCGGACAAACCTGTGCATGTGCGAGCATTAGTATATCTTTCTTTTCTTTTGGAAATCTAAGTTCTCGTCCTGCTAATCGCGCAGTTTCAAGTTCACGCTCGGCTAAAGCCAATTCCATTGCCACGATCCCACCACCACTTTCGTGTTCTCTAGCCACCCAATCTAATGCCATTTGGCTACGCATATCGTCGTCTAATGCCCGATGACTATAATGCGCGACTACTTCCTGCCTGCTGCACTGCCTCTCTCTCATGGCTTTTAAAGAGCCATTCCAATGAAGCAATTGGAAGACTGTCATTAACTCTTGGAATTCCAACATTGTTCTTCCACGATTGCATTCCAACATAAAACGGAACGCACCTATACCTGTGTTTGGATCTTCTTTCTCATCACCACTTCCCTGAAAGCATATGCATTTAAACATTGTTTCTAATTTAATGTAATAAATAACTTTTCAGATTTTATTTACTTGTGCTTGACTACCAACTCCGTTGGACGTTGCTGAAGGTTTGGCAAAACTAGCCCTTGCCTCTGCGACAGCTTTTTCAATAAAATCATCAGTAATCTTTCGCGATGGATGTTCATTAAATACAGAATTCATCAGTGCAATTTTTGCAGCCGATCTACGTGCTTCCGCCTTTGTGGGACAGTTTTGAAAACTCCCGAAACACGATCCTCCAGGAAGCGTTACATAACAAACGTAAGGTGGATTGGCACCAGGAACAGATTCATAAATAACTAATGCACCATTTCTCAATTCTGTTCCTCTAGCTTGTTTCATCTGCCAAAATTCTTGCAATGCTTCTACGACATTTACTGTATATATATAAGAAAAAATGTGTGTACATACAAAAGTAAACAAAATTATAAATGTGGTTAAATGGCTAATAAAATTAAGCTAATAATAAGAAATATTTCTTTATAATATACCTCTGCCATAACCTTGACTGTGTTTTGCAAAGCTATTAACAACTGCATCTACGGCCTCTCTTAAAACTTGTTTGGCACGGGCATCCACCAGTCCACCAGTGACCCCCATATTTTCAGTAACACGTGATTTTGTCTTAACTGGCATCATGCCCTGCATTACTCAGAAACTTGCATTTATTTACTCTGCAAAAATATAGCATCTCTTTAGTGTTATTTCTAATCTCCGAATCACAATAGTAAACATAAGTGCTTTCAGAATTTTTGATATTTTATTTTATAGAATATTACTCGATGTTGCATGCACAAGTGTAGAAATTATTTTAAAATTTATAATAAATGGAGCATGTGTTAATCAAGCTACATACGAATTCGTGATTAACGAAAACAAGATTTTTTTTCTTTTACAAATTCACCGACACCGTCCACCGTTGACACTCGCACTCACGATCGAGATTAGGTCAGCGTTCGCGCCGTCGATCACGATCGCGACGACGATCACGACCACGCGTTGACGCAATACGTCTCGTTTACTTTGATTTACTCACCGAAGAATTGGCAAGGCAACGCCGTGAACACCGTCTTCCTGATGACCGTCGACCGTCGACCGTCGACGTTCGGCTCGACGAGTGTCGGATGCTGCGCGACAACGGGAGCGGATGGGAGAGACAACGGTGGCATCGGGCGTGGGAAGGAACCCAGGAGCATCCAGGAGGTCTGGCCGGACAGAGACCCGGATGCCCAGGAATTCGCGCGAGAATAAATTACTCTCCGACCCCGATCAGGGCACTACTGGGCACTGCACAAGTGCACAGTGCACCGAACCTGACCGAACCGAGCGCAACCAGCGCAACCGAGGCCCGAGCGCCGCAGGATCAAATTGCAAGACACATATAACGCGTTTAATGGCCCCGGACCGCTGACGATTTCCAGAAAACTAGGGCCGTGCAACTCGCATGAGCGCCCCGCGCCACCCGAGCACCCCGAGCTCCATCCATTGGATTCCGCAGATTTCGTCCATTGTCAGTTTCGTCCAGTTTCGCTGAGTAGCTGGATTTGTCGTAAATCCAAGATTTCCTAGCTGCGTTATATTTTTCTTTATTACTTTTTTTTACGCAACGCATAAATTATCAATTACATCGTGTCAAGAATTTCTTTCGTTATCAAATAGCGGTAAAGTGTCTTTTCGCACGCGATAATCTTTCTGTATGCGAGCCATTATAGAAAAAATGTCTGTAAAAAATAACTTTTTTTTATTATTCACTTATTATTGGGGAATATAAAGATTATGAGAAAATAACATGCAATCTCAGAGACAATAACATGACGTGCATCTATCTTTAGTGCTTTAAATTAAATGTTTTAACCATCGCACGTATGTTGCGTCAGACGTTATTAATTGCTTGTTCCGATCAATACAAGAAGAAGATATTCTCCTGGAAGTAAAATTGCGAAAAGTCATGTCAATTCTATCTTGTTCCGCTCCTCTCATCATCGGTTTCTCCGCTATTCTCCGAGTAATACATATACATATAGATGTGTGTAGATTATACGCACACTAATGTAGGACTTGCGTGTGTATGTCGGTATGTTCCAAGCGCATTATCGGAGCAACTTGGAGCAACTTGAACAATTTGAAATCTAGACGTCTAGATTTCTCGCGAGACGACTCAGTCACACGTGCGCCATATCGCGATCGCTTTCAGAACATCTAAAGCACCTGTAGGTAAAACAGCAGACATCATAGCACGCTAAATTCAAAAGTGTTTTGTCTTAAGGGGATCCTAAGTCCGGGTCTACAATAGAGTTTTAAGTCTTAAGCCATAAGAAATAAACAAATCATAGTTGATTATTCTCCTCGAATTCGACTGTAATTGGTCAATTTCTTACGACTTAAGGCTTAAAACACTTATTGTAGATCCGGGATAAAGCCGTCTATATTACCGGCTAAATCGTAATTTTTGTATAACAAATACTTTTTTCTCTTTCACAGATTCGAAAATCCTTTTCCAGAATTAAAGTATACACATTAATACGTGTTTGTGAGGTGGAATTTATGCCGAAAACAACAAAAAATTTCGAAATTGAAAAATCTTAAGAAAAATTTTTTATCGTTCTCAGCATAAATTCCACCTCACAAACACGTATTAATGTGTATACTTTAATTCTGGAAAAGGATTTTCGAGAGAGAGAGAGAGAGAGAGAGAGAATCTGTGAAAGAAAAAAAAGTATTTGTTATACAAAAATTACGATTTAGTCGGTAATACAGACGGCTTTACCTCAGATTTACAATAGAGTTTTAAGCTCTAAACCATAAGAAATGGACGAATCATAGTCGATTATTCTCCTCGAATTCAACTGTAATTGGTCAATTTCTTACGACTTAAGGCTTAAAACTCTATTGTAGATCCGGATTTGAGATCCCCTTAGTCCGGATCTACAATAGGTGTTTTAAGCCTTAAGTCGTAAGAAATTGACCAATTGAGGGAATGGACGGAATAAAGGCACAATTCTACTTCGCTACCCTTTTTCTAGCAATTAGCTTTTTCATGTAATATTGATCGTAATAGAAAAGTACTGTAACATGCAGCTTCTTAAAGACATTACATAAATTCATTCGATACTGTACTCATTTGTGTATAATAAAAAAAGTAGCAAGTTATTTTAATTTTTATTAATATCAAAATTTTACAATTAGGCCTTTATTCCACCCATCCCCTTAATTACAGTCGAATTCGAGGAGAATAATCGACTATGATTCGTCCATTTCTTATGGCTTAAGGCTTAAAACTCTATTGTAGATCCGAGGTTAAGGATTAATAAATAATTTAAATTTAAGACGTTTAAGGAACAATAAATAATAAATTTGTTGATACATCTTGGAGGATTATAATAAACGATAAGAAGAAAGCATTACTTTCGCGAATAAATTATAACTTTGTTTATAACACGACGTATTTCTCCTTACAAATATTCCTTTTATTTCATACATCTGTGTCAATCTACGAAAGACAAGATAACTTCTGAATATATATATTGTATTGTGTTTTTCTTATTTATAACTACTATATATTTGTTAAAATAAAAAATGTTGGAGTTTGAATCTTGAAATCATGATACGATGATACAATATACGGTATATGTACTCATATACTGGAACAAAAGTACATAAGTAATTGACGTTCTGTAAAACACAACCTAATACGTAATCCTACAGTCAATTGCTGGATTCACCCTGCATCCGATTTTCGTCATACGAC
>NW_017257357.1:201606-208636 GCF_001594055.1 Mycetomoellerius zeteki | reverse complement strand
TCGTACGACGAAAATCGGATGCAGGGTGAATCCAGCAAATATCATAACATTGTATATACCCAGTAAACGAGAATGGATTGAAACGGATTCAGATTTTCAGGAATACGGATTCACGAATATTAAAATGAATGCTTTTCAATTTTTAATGCATCTTTATTCATTTATAGAAATTGCATGAAGCAAATGTCTATGCCTCTTCAATCCTGAATGCATTTTTATTCATTTATAGAAATTGCATGAAGCATATGTCTATTTTCAATCTAAAAATGATATCAGCTTTTTTCTGTGCACTACTCATCGTAACTACTGTTCAATTCAAAATTTTGAATAGAAAATGCAGTTTTTCAGTTCAATTGCACCCAATTGAATCTAATTGAATCCAATTGAATCCAAAAAAAAGTTTTCGCTATTTAAAATACGCATTCGGATAGACAAAATTTCAATTCATTTTAATCCATTCTCATTTACTGAATACTTGTGTTATTTTATATTATTGCAGTTATTGAGTTATATTATTGAGTGGAAAATTGTAATATATTGACGTAATGTTACTATTCGTTTGTATTCTGTGGGATATTTTTGACTGCTTTTGAAATATCCCACTATTTAGACATTCATTTATTGCGCATCCATTTAAAAGATATTTTCAATTTTCTATATTGTTGATCGCATAACATGAGGTGTACATTATACCAGTGTCGTAGGCGCGTGATAATTTGATTAATTTATGCGGAAAAAAGAGTGAAAACCACCACGACATTTTCGAGGCGAAGTACTTAATAATGCAATATCGCGCGCAGGCAGGTAATGGCGCGTTGGATACGTGGCAACTGGCAACAGACAAGTTTCTCGTTTGGTCTGCCTACGGAAGTAGGAAAAGCCCGCGCCGCGCCGATTTATGGCGATTTACGCGCGCACATTTCCCGCGGTAGCAGCGGTGCAATCAGGTGCAATCGTCGTGTGTTGCTGCAAGCTGCACACTTGCACGTAAGTAGGTGTGCGTACGGCGGATCAGCTGAGCGCCAGCTGTGCCGCGCGTCTCGACCAATCGGTGACGAGGATAGCAGCGCGGCGTGGCGCCCATCGCTCCGGCGTTCCCGCGAAACGGCGAAACGCCAATTTGCAGCCCAGGCCAGACCAGGCCAGGCGCCAGTTCGCTTCGTTCCGCGCCGCGTCACGACAGAAACGCGTTTGCGTTCGCGTTCGTGTCTTCCGTCATCTACCGCGAGCGCACAACCGTAATAAGTTAATCCGCACGCGAGGGTGCTCATACGTTTGCCGTCCCGACGAAGTCAGTGCGAACCAGAGTGATATCCGCCTGACGAGAGCGGCAATCAGCCGAGGACTGAGACGCGTGCGGACCTTCGCTTACCGGGACGTTTACGTTTCACGAAACTCTGAAACTGGACTCTAAGCGTTCCGTCCTAAGACCCTGCATCCGCCTGCGTCGATAGACGTCGATCGCTGCACTTTCGCTGATAATTCGGCCCGGACACAGCTATACCTCGCGGAAGGACGCTCATCGTGGAGTCGCCTTTCGGTGGACAGATAAATCAAAACTGACGCGCGAAAGGGAGAAAGATCCAGGAGTCGAGGTATCGTGACGGCGTCAGGCGTGAAATTTACCACCAATATTTCCCAAATTTTTGCCCCTTTGAGGTTATGTGGCGCATATAGAGGGCGTTACGGGGCGTACAGGGGTTGGTACTTGGTCGTCGTTTCGCGCGCTGCTCTCCCGCGCTTCCAGATCCACGTCCTCTATTTTTGTCGGAATATCGTCGATTTGCGACTCGCACACGCTGTAAAATAGCTCATAGGCGAGATTAATGAATTTTCCGACTACCGAAATCGACTCCGAACGAAAATCGTAAGTCGATACGGTGAATCAAAGACAGCCAAGAGAACGTGCATTATGGCGATCGGGTGCGTGTAGGATTCGCGCGCTCCTCCGCTTTTCGTCGTTTTCCCAAGGAAATTGTTGCACTTGGATTGAAAAAATTCATCGGACGCACGTTCCAAGAGTCTCCGTTATCGTATACGCTTGGAAAAAATTTTTTCCGACTGCAAATATTTTTCTTACGCATTGGCAATCCGGCGGCAAAATGCCACAGAACAGGTGAGTGATCGATATTCCATTTCATATTAAAATTCAGATATATCTCTTTTATGATCTCCAAATCACTTAGTTTACAATGAAACCGATTCAATGCCTATCCATTGCTCGATTAAAATTACATTTTTTCTATCTATGCTTAAACTTCACGCCTATAACCTTTTTCCTTTAGTTACTTTCTTTCCTAAGATTTCAGCAGCTTTCCCTCAGCGATGTAACAATTTGTTATCTTTTAGCCGTTTAGATAGCGCTATTTGCATTGTAAATCTGCAAATTAACCCTATATTAGCTTCATAAATTTTTTTATAACTGTTGAACTTTTTGTATGTCACTTGGAAATATCTTGAAAGATTTATTTACATCATCTGTTTTATACAAATTGAATTGATAGAGGTAGATAATGTGGAAGAACGTTGCATAGAGAGGATTGAATTCCTCTGTATTTAGTTTACAGGAAAAGAAGGCACAAACTTATTTACAAGGAGGCAGAGCACAGTCTTTGAAACGCAAGAGACGTACGACGGAACTCTCAGAAGATTCGGAAAACATATACCCGCCTAGTAAAGTACCTACGCTGTCTCATGTCTCGTATGCGGAATCTTGTAATACTACGCCGTCGATAGACGCTGCTTGTACTCCCCAACACCAGACATCTCCATTGAAAGAACAGCAAGAGCCTGCTACATGGTCTGAATTAAGAACTGCAACTTGTTTCTTAACACCTTCAGCCTCCAATAGCACATCCATTAGACCTAGTCCACTGCCGTCTCTACCATGGGCCGATGGCTCCCAAGTATGGTCTCTCATGTGCCTTGGGGATCAGAAAACTCTAATTCAAAGGGATCCAGAAATGTTTCAGAGGCATCCAACATTACAGCCACGGATGAGAGCCATTTTATTAGATTGGTTGATCGAGGTCTGTGAGGTGTACAAATTACATAGAGAAACTTATTATCTCGCTATGGACTATATAGACAGATATTTGTCTATTCATCACGACGTACCTAAAAACCAGTTGCAACTTATAGGGATAACTTGTCTTTTTATTGCTTCTAAGGTTCGTAAATTTTGTTACTTTTTTTATTTACATTAGATTATGTACATTAGATAGTTGAGAAAAAGGAATAAATAAAATTGTATTTTTACTTTTTTTATTTTTGCAATCTCAAAATATCAATGTAACACAAGGTAAATTAAAAATTAAAAAACGAAAAATAATTTTGCAGGTTGAAGAAATATATCCACCTAAAATCGCGGAATTTGCATATGTCACCGATGGAGCCTGTACAGAAGAAGAAATTTTAGGAAAAGAGTTAATGATTTTGAAAGGACTCGGATGGAATCTATCCCCGATAACTGCTCCAGGATGGCTCAATATTTACATGCAGATCGAATCAGGCGATTCATCCAAACCAAACACTTTCATATATCCACAGTACGGTGGATTGCAATATTCTCAAGCAGCTCAGTTATTAGATCTGGCGACTTTGGACGAAGGTTGTTTAAAGTTTCCATACAGTCACATAGCTGCAGCAGCAATTTATCATACTCAAGGAAGAGAATGCGCATTAAGAGTATCCCGATTGTCGTGGGAACAGCTTGCTCCTTGCGTCAAATGGCTTACGGCATTTGCTACTACCGTCGCGGAAGAGGACTCCCAGTCTCTTTTAAGATCTACGATTACGCTCGTAGAATCACACTCTGGTTCCGGACTGAAGGCCACTGTACCTAATATTGTTGTAGACGAATCGCATCGCATACAGACTCACGTGGTCGATTTGAATATGTTGGAAAAGGCGCAGCAACGATTAGCTGGAGAAATCCCGAGTGGTTATGTGAACGATTCGGATACAAATGTTGAACCTGGTAGACAAAGCCCAAACGAGAGTGGCCTTTTAACTCCGCCGTCTAGTAATCAAAAAAACTCTCCGTTATCAACATGCCCTACACCACAATTGCATCCTTATACATAACTAAATATTTACAATCTCTTCGCATACATTATGTATGGTAAATTGTTATACGTATTTACCATATAGTCGTGAATTACAGTACGTGAATTCAGATAGACACATGAGTTATTTTGAAAAAAGTACGTGCAGATATAGGGAAATGCTGATAACATTATTGACACGTTATTGTATTGTAAATAATACGATGCTTCCTAATCGCATCCTTCATACTGAACAATTACGACACTTTCGAAATAGCAATAAGACTCGGTACAAGATATCAAGCATTTTTCAAATGATATATAATGCATAAATGGTAGCACAATTAATTCAATATCACTTATTTTATTACAGACACTGAAAAAGCGTGCTTTATGGCTTAATATTGTTTATAAATGCCTCAAAGCACATTTACCAATCCATTTTAAATAGCAGTCATATGACTGCTTTCTGTCGTTGTGCTCAATACAATAAAATTTTAGTCTTACAATAACAGATTAGACTCGTCTTTGCTACTTTATAAACTTTGTGAATGTAAGAAGAGAAATACTAATGCCTACAACAAGTGTCCTTAAATAATGTCTACCTGTTTTTCTCTCTCTCTCTCTCTCTCTCTCTCTCTCTCTCTCGAAAGAGAGCATTGTGAATAGTATTCTTTTACACAACTCGCTTTATTGTAATACAATGTATTACGGCGGTGCGTTACCTGGCCGAATGAATGCGTTTTTATTATATGTATATTATGAAAGTCTATAAAAAACAGTATCTTTATATTACCTTAAATTGAGAATGAATGGTGAGGGATGAATGCAAGGATTAAGTATGACGATTAATTAAAATAAAAAAAAAGACTAATAACCTTTAATGAGTAAGCATTAAAATTTTGTGGTGAATTTACACTGCCTTGCATGTAATAACGTGGCGGTTTATACATATTTGTATGATTAGTTTGACAATAAATGTTTTGCAAACTTATATTATTGTAAAAAAATTTATTTATTCCAATTATTTCAGTCAGAATTCATTTAATAACAAAATGAATTCATCATGACGATATAATTGTATGAGAAAACACAAAGTGTGTTTACGCAAAGGATCACGGATTCACAGTGGATAAAACGATCTTCGGGACTTCGGCTCGAATGATCATCTACATTTCTGTATATTCCTTAATTTAAATAATAAATTTAGACGACGAATCGAAGAGAGAATTCAGTTAAGCACGCGACTAACGTCTATTTTTAGCAATGTGGATTAATTTTGATCTTGGTTCAATTTACTTCTTTGTTTCTAATTTTTAGAATTGGAAAAAGATAAAAAGTGAATTAAATTGAGATTAAAATTAATCTACAGATAGATGGAAATGAATGGAACATGATAGCGCTATTGATCGATACCGGTCAACTGGTGCGCGGCGCAACGCGCAGCAGATGCGACCGGCGGGAACGGATCCGCAGGTTTTTCATTTCAAATTCAACTTGAATGATGGTCGATTAGTATCGCGAGGAGCGTTCGATAGTACTATCTTACCGATTGCGACGGAAACTGTTATAAGTGGCGCCGCGGTGTGTCGACTAGTTAAACGCAACGGCGCATTCTGATTCGTCACTGCATTCACATCTTCACATTCAAGTTTATCAAACGGCTTTGCCGTTTGCGGCTTGCTTGCAGCCGTTACGCCGTCAAAGTCGTCAAAGGATCGTGAAACGTGCGACGAATTCGCTCGCTCGCTCGCGTCGCGGACGACGCAGACCTGTATATACGAATTGGTTGACGGAACTGGTTGATCGGGTTGACGGTGGTGTGAAAGTTGAACGCGTACACTAGGAATCTACGTGGTCGAGAAGTTTATCGGATTCCGATTTCCGTATTGCCGACCAGTATTGCCATTGCCAGATATCACTTATGCCAGTGACACTGACGCCTCGAGTGACACAAGTACGAGTGTAAACACACCTCTGCGTGTGGAGAACTTTCTTTGTTCTCCAAGCAAACTGAAGCAAGTCTAGAGAGTGAAAGTGCAAGAGCTTTGCCGATCTCGAGTGTTTCAATTTCCCGTAAGTAAAGTCAAATCAAATCGAATCTTCATTCTTTTTTGCATGTGATCTTTCGCGGTGGACTGCTTTTTCAAAAGGGAAGAGGAAGAGAGGACTCTTAATTCTATTAACGAAATTTGTAAATCTGAGTCTACAGTGTCTACACTGAGACTCGATGAATCGAAAGCGAGTCTGAAAGATGGTCGGTGGATTAGTCGAAATCATCGTATGAATCGGTAGAATTGGCCAGCAGCCAACTTCTAAGACTACCGACTCATTGTAGACCCGGCGTAAGATATCGTCGTCTCATCGTACTTATTTTCGAAATCATCATAGGGTGATGATTTCAATGCCGATGATTAACTTAATCCTCCGTTAATATTCATTTTCACCAATGTAGATTAACTTTAATCTCGGTTCAACTTGCTATTTACATTGGTAGGAATTAGAAATATGGACACAAATTGACCGATAGAATCGCTTAAGGATGTATTAAGACGTACACTCCCTGCAAAGAAAATTAAATTTGAAAATATGTTTAATATTTACACTTCAAATAAACTGTATACATATGAAAATTGTGTAAAATTATATTTTGGTTTGATAACACATTTTTGTAGTTTATTTATTTTATTTGTTATTTTTATTGTTAAAAATGAAAATTTAAAAAATTCTAAAAGAATTTACATTTTTCTTTTATATAAGTACTTTAAATATTCAAAATAATTTATGCAAAGTTTCATTGCGATTTACTGATTAGTTATAAATATATAGAACAAATAAATATTTTGTTTATTTACTGGACAACTAGTTCATGCATCGCAATATAACTACGTAAATAATCTTAAATACATAATGTACTTATATTAAAAAATTGGGATTTTTATCATTTATTTTATAATACATTTCTATATATTTTTATTAGAGCA
>NW_017257357.1:190117-201582 GCF_001594055.1 Mycetomoellerius zeteki | reverse complement strand
AAAAATACTACTATTTATTAAAATAACTTATGATCCAGATAGTAAACCGTCATCAAATTTGTCGTATTATTTTTAAACGTGATTTAGAATAATCTGTAATTTTTTCATAATTTTATCATTTTTAAAATATGTATAAAACATCCTTAAGACAAAATCTCTATAGAATTCGTTGTTCTTAACTTTTTTTGATTTTAAATATAATTCTATTAATTAATTTAATACATTTATTTGTATTATTCTTAAAGAAATAATGCTGATAAAGTTAATCGGAGATTGATCAAAATCGCAAATAATGATTTTTTTAAGACTTAAAAAAGAATCAGGTTTTTTCATTTAAAAAATAGATATAATCTACACACACACAACACACACACACACACACACATTTTTAAATGTAAATTCAAAAATATATGTATGATATATTTCATATACTATACATATATCTTCGTCTATTTACTGTAATAAGAACAATATATAGAAGAAAATATTTAAATATTCTTGCGTGTGTGTTTGTGTGTATTTCTTTCAAATATATTTTTGATTAAAATAAAAATGGCATTATCTACGATATTTCGCAGCAGGAAATCAAGATAAATATTCAGTGTATCGAAGAGAGAGTCTGAGAATGTCGAGCCCAAGAGGATCTGTTCGCGAAGGCACAAGAATCGTACTGAAAGAAATAACCGCGACTCTCCACAATTCTTCGCCAATTCATCCTTCTCGACGAAAGGTACTAATATCAAATATTTTATCATTTTAGCATTGTTTTTCTTTGTTTTTTATTTGCTTAAGAGAGAATTATTCTGACGCGCAACGATGAGAAAAGCGTGGCGGGAATGTATGGACTTTCGCGAGACGACTTTTCTCACGTTCGTTTGCGTGAAATTAATGGTACGCTTTCAGGAAACGACGACGACCGATGCACCGCCCGCTCTTATCGTTCGTATATTCTCTTTACACCCTTCTTCGCGCTTCCTTCTCCGTTTATGCGGCTGACAGTCAGACCGGAGAGAATGTATTTCTATAAATAAACTTCGTATCTCCAGAAGTACTTTGAAACAAAAATAAGTTTTGCTTCCCGCCACGCGGGAGCATTTCTTTGATGCATGAAGAACGCGGATTTGTTTGTAGATATTTTTCATTTCGATTCGAGTTTTAGTGCTGAATTCTCCAATGCTTTCATCCGCTATAAAAAGATAGCTGAAATATACTTTGAACTCGAAATGGATTAACTCTTTTGAGAATTAGGTGGATGAAATCTTGTATATGATATAAACAGGCATGAATATAAATATTTAATAATTTCTTCATAAGTATTTCACCCATTTCTTTTTAGAATTATTTAAATTTCTCCATTTCCTCTGTATTAATTTTTATTTGATAGATTTTCATGTTTCTCCATATCAATATAAATCGAATTATTTATGGCGCAGAGCAATACTTTGTCGCTTTCCTGTATCTTTCTGCGTCATGACGAGTATGTGAATAACGATTATATGGATTATAACATGCGTTAACATTGCGGCTATATTGCAGATATTGATTGGCGATGTAAAAGATATTTTCATTTTCATCGAATCGTCTCACCGCGATTCCTCGTAATCCTCGTACCGATGTCCTTCCTTTTGGGTGTTTCGCCCGGAGTGGAATGGCTCTTTAACATACTTTGTCTCTTATCTCGCGACGCTCCGTTACCAAGTGTGTTCCCATCGCTCCAGATAGCGCCACACCGATCGGTTGTGCGACTCTTACGCGGCTCGATGGTCGAGATTGTCGAGAATCCTGTTCCCACCACTTCCATAGTTGGTGATCTTTGCGGCATAATGTCCGTACCGCGTACGGCGTGTGCGCGGCTGGACGCGGTATGGCTCGGTGGAGCTAGTGTTAGTACGCATCATCGTGGCATGGTGGAGGCGATGTTATCCGCGGTGCAGCTTTTGCCGATGGTCCGGTTGACGCGCGACAACGTCGTGTGAAGCTCTTCTTGACGCCGAGGATTTCTTATTTAGTTTGTAAGAGGTAAGGCGGTTCCCTGTTGTCTTATCCTTTCCCTCAGTCTCTTCCTCTTGGACTTCTCACCTCGCGCGTGCACATGCATGTACATGCGTCGTGCTGCCGAGTGTGTCAATCCGACGATGACGGTGGCAGTAGTGTTGGTGGTGGTAGTAGTAGCAGCGTTAGGTACTAGTAGTGGTGGCGGTGCGGTGGAAGTCTGGAGTATCGACTAGGAACGCGCCGGGCTAATATTAGAATTTCGACTAAAGATATCTGCAGTTCATCTCCCGCCACCAGGCCCTAATTTTGGGTCTTCTTTTGCGCGGAACATCTTCCTTTTTTTTTCCCTTGGGACGAACGTCCAATATAAGCAGATAAGAATATCTTCGCATCGTATACTCCAATGCACGACCTCAAAAATATGTCACAACGATAGGTGTCGTGTACTTCGATCGATTAGAAAAGAGACTTGATTGACGTTTGTTGTTATTTAATTTTATCACTCGCTCTCTTTTACTTACTTTTTCTGTCTTGTTCTTTTCCTAATATTTTTTATTTTATTCGTGTCTTTTATCATTATTGCTCATTTTCTCCCCTTTTCGTTCTTAATGATCGTTCTTTTAATGGAGCACTCTCTTCTATTAATTGACTTTATACAGATTACAGATTAAATTTACCTATCCATGATTTTTTTACATACTATATGTAATTATTTTTTATCACCAGTATAATATTTCTCTGTTAATTGATATTTTTCAAATTGTTTTTTTTTTCCAAGAGTCAATATCCAATTCAGTATTAATAACGTAATATAAATATGACGAGAATTACGTGTGCCTCCTTGTGCAATTTCTTCTTATGTATATTGTGTGCGTTTTACCTAAATTTAGAAACATCATCGCTTGCATCAAAGTGTCAAGTGCCGTGTTGAAATACACATTAAGAACTAGAAAGAGAGGATTGCTTATCTTAGAGGGATGAGACAGACACACCCTGAGATAGCGATGAAGTCTCTGTCAGCACGGTCAAGTGAGAATGAGTCATTCCGACGGTTGCGTTGCAATCTCGATGATGTCAAGAACACATCGAACAAGGATCGCCGAATAAGGATCGCAAAACACTCGTGTCTCGTAATAAATTAGATTATCATTTCTTACGCTGTACTTGATATTTTTTTATTTCCTTTCCAGAAAGTTAGATTGTGCTTTTACGACGTTCTGTCTAATGAATGATGCAATCCTCGTTTTCTATTTTCTGAAAATAAATAATGTTAGTAAATTTTTTTTTTCGAGAATAATTAGTTATGCTATGTTTTATAATGAGTCATGCCTGAACAAGAAAGAGAGATCATAAAAGATGTTGATATGCAGTTAAGAAATATTTAGAATATAAAACAGATCGAATACTGCATTGTGCGTGGGTACGAAAGCGTGGGTAAAGTTCGAAATAACAAAGATTAATATTTGTATTAATTTCAAAATTATTCGTGCATGGTATATTTGTTCGGCAGAGGATAAAATTGTGTCAAGAGTAAAAACATAGAAGGGGAAGTGAAATCGTCTTATCGTAGGGTTCTTTGAACCCGTGTGTAAATATGGGATCACGTTGTACGTTAATGACAGTCAAAAGTGGAGATTCTTCGAAAAGTCATGGGGAATCTTCTTTTAAAGGTAATTTTGTGATGCGTTTAATAAAGCATTTAATTATTATTTCTCTTTAACGTCTCATCATTTTATAATGCGTGCAGAAACAGACAATGAGTTGGTTAATTACCGCGTGAAATACAATCGCGTGTTTGGAAGTATTATTTCTCAATCAGAGAGTTAGAATGTTCGTTGTTTCTCTCATTGTAAAATACAAAAAAAAAACAATATTCCTACCTATTTTCATAATAGTATATAGTATTAAATTTAATTATAAATATACAGCTAATGCGAAATAGTAATTGAGCGAATGTTTTCTCTAGCGAATTTATGCATCGATTACATTTCTTCACTTCACTATTACGATTTTTTTGGGAAGACATTCTTGTAGTCTTCTAATTTTTTTTTTGTGATGACTCCATGTTCTTCTGTATTGAACTGCCGCACGCCTTAAATCGATATTGTTATATCAATGCACACTTTGCTACAAGTTAACAAATGTCCACAATTTTCAGCATCTCTTTGCTCGGTATAGAGCAATTGTAGTGTTATCGAGACAGATATTTCCGTAGTTGTCGTCTTGCAAAAGCGAGCGGAACTGGCACTACTAAAGCCTTTCTCTCTCAATGTCTTATAATTAGCCTGAGCGAGGCGTGAAGCGATTACGCAATTTCTTTTACGAAAATCGTCAGATCTCGGACTGTCAGCTGACTTAGCGAAGTAGTCAGTAAGCATTGATATTTCGCAGATTACAGATTGGTTGCGACTGGCGTAATATGGAGTATATCCATAAACTTTTGCATCGTGCCACAAGCCCAAGAACGTCTCCTTCGCCCACGCTTATGGTATATTGCGTCGTATACGCCTTCGAAGGTGTTTTCTGTCAAACTTTCCTTGACACAGATTGACGTGATTGTTCATAAATCTTTGTGACAAGTAAAAATCGCAAAGAAAGTTTTTTCATTAAAAGATGTCCGACGGACATGAAATATTTCTGTTATATATACATTAAAGAATTCTCATAAATCGCCCATTATGTGTTCGATGGACACTTCATTTAAATTTGAAAGAAAAGAAAGAGATACGATAGTCTCGTAAAATATCTTAACGCATTTTTTTATTTTCAGAGCGGCAATGATAGTCCCTTGACTCTCCCGAAGACAGCAGAGCATGAGGTCAAGGTTCATTTTGCTCGCGAGTTTGCCGATGTAGAATCGGTCACGGAAAATCTCCGTTTGGCTCCGGAGAGTCTTTCGTCGGCCAGCAGTTTCCATAGTCTCAGCAGCACTCTCAGTACCAAGAGCAGTAGCGGCATATGTACCGATTCGACACCCCAAACTCCTGATAACGTAGCGGACACATCATACGTGAACTCCAACATACCCGGTGTAGAGGATTTGATCCTCGCGTGTGCAGACATCCATTTAGGAAGTGAACACGACAGTCAGGATCTTAGTCAAGATCAGACGTTTACATCGGCCATAGATGAGGTACCGTTTCCTACAAGAGATTGTTCCCTTAACGAAGATTTGTTGGACAACGCCGATAATGAAACGCAAGTGATTGAAACGAGTCCTCAATTATGCAAGACAGCGCCCTTGAATCAAACGCATATTTTGGGACCGTCTAATAACACACTTCCCGTTCAAGATTCACAGTTCGTAATTTCATATCCTCCTGCAGAAGAATACGTACTACAAGTAGAAGAATCGATTGATAAGCATATTCCGCTACAGGAAAGTGATAATACAGTAAGTGAGCTTGAAACGTGTAACATTGTGAGTAATCGTATAAAGGATTCACTGCCAACAAGTAACGTGAATGATAATCAGTTGAATATAACAACTACTATTTCATCCAGTAATACAACTTTCGATGCGATCGCGCTTAATGAAGAACAAACAATAAAAAACGATTGCGACGCCAAAACACTACCCCTAGAAGATCCACAGTCGTGTCCTACCGAAATTTCTGTTCCGTCCATATCCCCGTTAGCGCAATATGCGGATCTTTCGTTACCTAGTTTATCCAGTATATCTTCACCACTAGAAGATACTGATAGTAGTAAAACGAAAGAAACGAATATACAGACTTTATCAGAGCCTAAGCAGGATACGTTAACAGTATTGTCGCCTTCCGACAATCTCGATCAAAAATTGTGTGTATTATCGCAAGTAATTGTAAATAACTCTGTTACTCAAGCTGAAACGAACGAAATTATCAAGGAACAAAAGTTGCCTGAATTAGATGATAGTATTGTACCAGATAAAGAAGATAACATACTATTATCAAATAAGACCAGTATTATAGAACCAAAAACATCGGAAGTTGACGAAAATTTACAGACGAGTGTCGATAAAAAAGATTTAGAGGTAGAAAATAGCGTAGTATTGAATGAAATACAGAAATTATCTGAAGAAGAAATTGCCATATGTAATGAGACCCATGTTGTAGAAAAACAAAATAATTCATCAGAAACTGTAGTTATAGAAAAGGAAGAATGTATTGTGGAAAGTGCAGCTGCGACGAGTGCTAGTAAAAAAGACACATCTATTGAAACTCTCGATCGTACACTTACTTTACAAGAGATAGATATAAACTTTGCACCAGATGAAGAACAATACGAGGAATTTAAACCTCAACGACAAAGTACTACATTGTCGTTGATCAATGGACATATTGAAGAATTAAAATCTACAGTGGAAAAAGTTACTAATGAGCTACTTAATCCTTCACTTGAATTCACGGAAGAGACAGATCAATTTGTCAGTGCAACACCTGAATGTAAGTTATTGAAAGTTCTTTTTCGTAATTTTATTATTGAGATTTTTAGATAATTACATATGAATACTATTGTTTTTTTTCCAGTTTTCCAAGATCCTTCGACATTTGATTTTTTGTTAGCACGAAGTAATCCTACACATACAAATCGCCTTAGAACCGAATCTTTGTACGTTAAGTTTGACCCATTGGTATCGAATACCAGCATGTTGCCTCAAGGAAATGCCCAAACAATAAACGAAGAGAAAAATGGCAAAAATGAATCGCCACTTCCTGACGTTGGTACACCAAAACGTAATCCTGCCATAGCGGCTATAGATAGGCTGCTTTTTTATAGTCCTCTCCCTAATGCAACGATGCAAAAATCAGAGGAAGTTCAAGAAAAAAATGTAATTGAAAATCTTTAAATTACTATCTGTATTTTTAATTACCATGTGAAGTACTTCATATTAAGTTTTGATCACGAGACAAGCATTAAAAGCAAAATTTGTTTAGGAGCAGCCAGTAGAAGAGCCTAAATCAGACGTACCACTTATTGATCATATAGATATGAGTAAAGAACTTGAACTTGTAAGAACGACGGTACTGCAATTGGAGGAAGAATTGGAGAAACAGAAAAAGGAGCACGAAGCAGAATTGGAAAGACAGAAAGCAATCTTTCAGGAAAAAATTAATAAACTGCAAGCACAAATGTCACAAGAAATAAAAACCAAAACCCAGATGACGTAAGTAATTTACTCAAAATAAATCCGTTTAGATTAAATAAGTAATTCATTCAAAATAAATTCATTTAGATTAAATAAAATATGAAAACAATTGGTTTTTAGGGTTGTTGTGGAAGAATATGAAAAATCGATCAGCAGATTACTCGCAGACCGAGAAAGAGATCGTACAAGCTTTGAACAAGACAAGATGAAATTGCAAGAAGAATTGCAAGCAGCAAACCACCATCTAACTAATACGGAAGCAGCATTTAACGATGTGCACAAAAAATACGAAAGACTTAAAGGAGTTGTATCAGTGTATAAAAATAATGAAACTGTACTAAAAGAAAGTATCCAGGAAAATGTAGAAACCATAAAAACATTGGAAACGCGATACGATAAACTCAAGGAACATGCAATGACTCAACTAGAAAAGTATACTATCAATATAGACATATATGTCATACAATATTTCTCGGAAAAACAGATATCGTGATGTATTTTAATATCTTATTATATTTTAGGGCTAATCTGGAGTTGGATGGAATACAAAAACAGAATGAGGCGGAAACGGTCAAATTGCATGCAATGATAAGGAAAGCAGAACTTAAAAGCAATTCGCTCGCCGAACTTGTGGAGCAGAAATCCAAGGAAAATAAAGAACTGGCGAAAATCTTAGATGAAGTTATCGCCAGGGTCGGTCACGGAAACTCTGAATGAAAATGAGGTATCGCGATTGTGGCGCGATTAGTCTTTATTTTTTTACTTGTCCTTCACTGTCTTAAATACAAATATATGTTAGATACGATTGATGTATGTATACGTGCATTAACTCGTAAAGTTATTGCAAATTGCGTTTTACTTCAGAAAAACGCCTTTTATTAATTATTTATAAGTTGTGAAATATAACTATTTTAAAGCTAATAAAACTGTGCTTATATTAAAAACACATTTTTATTTATGCGATAAAAAATGTTCAATACCCTGTATGTGGGTGTAACAATATACACATCCCCATTTTTAAATCTTACCTCATTACTGTAACACATTTTATCTTATATTATTAAGTTATATAAAAATCATAGTGTAAACACACGTCGATTAAAGGTATAAGCACCCATATATTTGGTCATTTTAATAATGTTCTGTGTTTGCCAAAGATTAAATTTTTCATACAACTTCCTGAATTTTACTAATTGTACTAATGAGTACTGTCAATTTATTGGCCTAGTATCGACAAGGAACAGTACGTGATGTTTGGCTAATTTCAACATGCGATCGCTTGTACTTCCAGGTTTTCGTGGAATATTTCTATTTTCAAGATCAGGCATAAATTTTTTGATTGTGCGTGCCAAATTTGCGGCATATTGTTTAAATTTCGGATGATTCATGCCAATGCCTTTGCTTCGTAGGGCCTCTGCAACTGCCCAAAGTAATTTCTAGAAATAAGCAAGAAAATTATGTCTATCAAAGTATATAGCATATTAAAACATTAAACAAACAAAAATCAACGATACAAACCTTTCTATGAGTATCGCTTAGTTCGCTTTTTCCTTGATTGACAGACGTTTCATTTTTCGAAAGAATACTGCTCGACGAATGTCTATCCCATGTAACCTTTGACGTATTTTTTATTTCGTGCATGCAATCAAACGATAAACTTTTCGCCCATTTCAATCGTGGCCCTTGCAATTCTTCCTCACATTTTCTTTTTCTACTTTCTTCTCTTGAAGAGGTTTGTTTCGCATCTTCAAATTCGTTCTTTTTCGGTGTTGAAAATAAAACGCGTTTAATTTTTTGAGTGTCCGTATTATTTGTACCTAATAATTTGCTAGGACCCGCATGATCTGATGGGGGACTTTGAAACAATGCACGTTTCGAAGTTT
The DNA here is from genome assembly GCF_001594055.1 of Mycetomoellerius zeteki. Classification (NCBI taxonomy): domain Eukaryota; kingdom Metazoa; phylum Arthropoda; class Insecta; order Hymenoptera; family Formicidae; genus Mycetomoellerius; species Mycetomoellerius zeteki. The sequence goes on along the minus strand of NW_017257357.1, from coordinate 192,573 downwards.
CTAATTTGGATTTATATGGACTTGACTCATCTAGCATTAATCTCCGAACTACTTTCTTCTTTGCTGAACTTCTTGGGCTTTTACCTCGAGGACTCTTACCTCTTGGACTTTTACCATGTAGACTTTTACCTCTAGGACTTTTTCCTTTTTTATGTGTAAGTTTCCTGTATTATATAAAAAAATATGTGTATATATATATATATATAATTATACTCTATTAGTTATCATATTTTTTAATGGAATACATACTTAATTGGTATCATTAACTGCCTTTTATCAGTGAGTCCCAATCCTTTCAAATTAGCGCTACAGAAAGTCCTACGTCTTTTGGTTAAATGTGTCAATCTCTTCTCTGGACTTTGACCATTTCTGCGTTTCATCAATAAACTTCGCTTTCTAGCACTTCCCGGTGGTTGTTTGGAAAACCATATGTTACAAGTAGATTGTGTCTCAGCTCCTATGTATGTTTCACACAATTTAACTGTTAAATTCTCAAACTCCTCTACAGTTCTGCTTCTGTTATAACTGAAATTTTAAAAGTAGTATTAAAAAGGTAGAATTATACTTTATGGTAAATTAAAAGCTATAATAAATTGAACTCACTATATGCCATGGAACTTGTGAGAATAAGCCTGAGGCCATGTTAAAGCTTTAGCCTCTTCTTCACCAATCGTATGATAAAGAAGAGGAGAATGCTCCTGAGATAAATCTGACTTATCCACGCTTGGTAGAACTTTAACTATTCCTTTAATCGTATTAACTGGACTTTTTATCTCCTTAGGAACATTGTATTGTACGTTCAAATTATTGCTACCACTATTGTTTATGACTAATTTTGTATCTTCGGCACTGTCAGTTGACAAATCACAAGCGTCAAAAGCATTAGTCAAATTCCTCGGAGTACCTTTTGCACATTGATTCGAAACATTCTTATTGTTAGTTTCTACGGGTCTCTGCTGCTGGAGCTTTGTGCTTTCTGTATCCGAACTTCCATTGGATAATGGGCAAATATAAAACAATCGACGATTTTCATAAATGTGTCGTAGAAAATCAGAACAATCACTTTGGCATGTTGTATGTCTTGGCGGAGGTGGAACACCACTCAAAAACTTATTAATCCTAACCAGCATATAACTATCTGCTTTTGCAATCAATTCAGCTTGAGTAGGTTCTTGAGGAGGAATCACTGCCAATGTACTATTGTCGATTAATGCCTCAACGTTTTTGTTACATGTATCACTTTCGGTATCACTATCGAACATTTCTGGACTAGAGACATTTGGGAATGTCTCCCTAATTTGAGAGCTCTCATATTGATTGGCAAAACAGCAATCCATATGTTTTTTATCTAAAAATTCAGAAAAGTATTACATTGCAATAATTTACAGTGTGCAACACTTATCAAATTTTTTAAAAACATGTACATGCCCAAATGCTGCTTCAATTGTTGGCAATGTATTCTTTGTGTACACTTTACCAATCCTAATATATCATTCTATTGATAATGTTCCATGAAAGTTATAAAAGTACGATACAAATCTGAACGTGTATCTGATAATGGAGCAAAACACCACATTCGGTGCGCGTGATACGTGTGTATATATATATATATATATACACACACACACACACACACACGCGTGTGTGTGTGTGTGTGTGTGATGTCTCGTGTAAAATCGAGTACGTAAGCGTATACTTACATTTCAGTATGACAGCCGAAAGATTTGCGTCCCTCTTTCTTCACATATGTCTGTTCCTTCCGTGGCACAAAATATTACTTTTCATCCGCGAGACGACGGAGGAACTCCGTTCGATAACGCACTTTATACACTAGGACTAGTGTGAGCTGTAGGGCCTGTAAGCCAGGTTCATTTGTTTTTCGAATCCCCGCGAATCACAATAATTCTACTGTTGCGTACTGTCCCCCCACCCCATACACTCGATGGAATGTAATGATCAGTTTAATAACCTTATCTTTAATAACAACATATATAGCTACACCTAGAGTCGTAGATTTATCAGAGAGGCGCAACCGGCTTAAGTCAGTATGACAAAGGTACTAGGAAGAGTACTAAACATGGCTGACATGCTATGAAACTGCCTTTAAACTGTCAAACAAGATAAGACAAAGTAATGTAAAATTATATTTAAATGAATCGTATCAATTTTTTAGAGAGAATTTTTATGTATTAATAAGTCAGTTGATTAATTGTCATTATAATCGCTTTTGCGTATCATCATAACCTCTTAATTTGCACTGCTGTTAACGGAGTAAAACTTTATTCAACAGTAAAAATTCTCGATAAAATTATTCTTGAAATTAAAAAAAATATTACTGTATTACTCAGATAAATAATTCTGTATGATACGTAGAAGAATTTCATATGGTTTAATCTATGGAGTATTCCAACTGTTTGGAATGAAGTAATTTTAAAGTCATTTGTGATTGCTTGTTT
>NW_017257357.1:186368-187738 GCF_001594055.1 Mycetomoellerius zeteki | reverse complement strand
TTTACTAGAATACGCCATTCTGAAAACCGGCATTCACATTGGGCGTATTTCGCGGAAGATTAGAGAAATGCGGAACTAATGCAACCAATTGCTAATTAAAATTTCTGTTTTACACTCTAACAGAAATGGTAAACGAATTTACGATTGGTTTTCGTAACCTACGCAACTCGAAAAGTACGCCTCATGAGGAACCGGTACTTTCTATCGCGTACATACAATACGCGTTTGTACAAATTTAGAAGAAGAAAGTCTGATTTATAATGGCCGTAATCGTTAACTTATGCCGATGCCGGTAAAGTTCAACCATAGGATTTCAATGCTTTCGTTCATACTAACTTGCTGTATTAGTATGAACGAAAGCATTGAAATCCTATGGTTGAAAGCAAGTTACGCTTACGCAGATTACTCCGTATGTAACGGCACATTAACAATAGGAGAGCACAAAACGCCATTAGGTCTGTTCGCGTTGCATGAAATCCCCAAATATTTTTGCATTTAAAATGAGATAGATATATATTTGGCCTTGAAAAGAGAGAAAGCGAAGATGCCGAGTGTCAAAAGTACAAGCAACGCGAACAGACCTATTAATCCAACCCAGGTTGGTGCAAACCCGGCCGGGTCAAAAACGCTATAAGACTGTACTTAAGATGATCTTGAATATAAGATCTGATGATAAGACCATAGTGCAATTAGACAGGTGACCCATTGCGCATAATGGCGGAGGCACAGTATAGGATGGTTATACTGTGGCAGCGTCGTAAGCGTGTCGCAAGCGTTGCGGTCCAATCAGAATCAAGCTAGATCGATGTTGATTGGACCGCAACGTTTACGACGCTATGATGCGACTAATGTAGAACCAGCTTGATACCATGTATAATACTATGTAAGAAACCTCGTGTATAATACGTGCCCAATCCTGTGCGGAACGTATACGCAATGCGGAATTGGCGGAACAATGTCCATCCAATCGCAAGTATTCCGTCAATTGCGCTCCGCCGATATGTCTTTTCTAAACCAATCACGAGCGTTCCGTCAATTCCTCATTGCGCCAATTCCGCATCATGCGACCGCACCATGAGAGCGGCCATACCCGAGATTTAGCTGCAACTTTGGCCGGAATCCATAGTCCGGTCTTAGGTCGGTATTCATAGTCGGTTCTTATTTCAAGACCGTCTTATGCCTGGTTTATGCTTCGGTCTTAACTCTAAAATCCTAAAATTCAGCCAATAGGGCTGCCAGTTTTAACTGGTTCTAACTGAAATCTGTATTCCATTGGCTAAATTTTAGGATTTTAGGATTAAGACCGAAGCATAAACCAGGCATTAAGTAATGTCTTAAGACGCTAATGCGGCCTTCTGATTGGTTCGTGA
>NW_017257357.1:185597-185854 GCF_001594055.1 Mycetomoellerius zeteki | reverse complement strand
TAATAACTAGTAATTTTTACGGAAATTTCATGGGATTACGACTCCATGGGACACAAGGAGGTAAAACACACGTAACGTTACGGACGCAATACCTAGCAACTTTTGCAGACATCCGGTGCGAATTACGGATTACGGGCTGTATGTGACGGCACCCTTAAGCTCGAATCTTGAGCAACGTTTATGGATTCCGCCCCTTATTTTAAAGCACTTCTATATCCACAAAACGTGGACATTAAATTACGCAGCCACCGACGAGA
>NW_017257357.1:178654-185181 GCF_001594055.1 Mycetomoellerius zeteki | reverse complement strand
TGTCGGTCTTTAATAATATCTTGTCGGTGACGCAGCCAATGTCCATGATCCCGTCGGTAATGTCCACGATTTTTTTATTGTATTCTTCGCTATATCTACGATTTTCGGTTCGTTAGATAGACAAAGACGAACAATCGTTTGTTCAACAAGCGCCGACAGATTGATTGTTCGTCTTCTATCTATCTAATCCCGGATCTACAATAGAGTTTTAAGCCTTAAGCCATAAGAAATGGACGAATCATAATCGATTATTCCCCTCGAATTCGACTATAATTGGTCAATTTCTTACGACTTAAGGCTTAAAACACCTATTGTAGATCCGGAGTAACGGACCGAAAATCATGGACATAGCGAAGAATACAATAAAAAAATTGTGAACATTACCGACGGGATCGTGGACGTTGACTACATAGTTCAATGTCCACGTTTTGTGGACATATGGCTCCTGCACACAGAACACGGCCGCGCAGCAGAAGTTGGCGCGATAGCCAATCATCGTCTCGCTTGCTCGGAAGTAATAGATATATAATTTCCACCGAAAGACAAAAATTAAACTCAATCCAACTTTTGCCGCGCGGCGGAAGTAGTATTACATCATTTCTAGAAATTTTGCAAGGTGAGACCGACTTAAGAACATAGAATTATTAGTTAATGTAACAACTTCCGCCGCGTGGTAAGCATTACCGCGTTCTATGTGTAGGAATCAATAGAGGCGCTTCAAAATAAGGTTGCAGCTAAATCCCGGGCATGGCCGCTCCCAGGCTTCTCTCTGGTAGGAGCATGTTGGAACATGTTGGAGCATACGACGCGAACAAACCTGTGCATTCTAGGGGTCGATTATGTATCTCGAAATAATGTGAAAATTACAAAAGTGAGCAAATTCACTAGAATACTCATAATTTAATTGGTCAATAACTGAATTTGCTCACTTTTGTAATTTTCACCTCATTTCGAAATACATAATCGACCCCCAGTACTACAACCGTTCACTGAGCGCTCAGTGAGCGCTTACATCCTGTTGGCATATTCCGTTAGAACTAAAAATATAGACCAAACAGATTCAAGAGCTCATTGGCCGGTATTCATAGTCGGTTTATTATTTATTATTATTATTAACTTATTTCAAACCGTCTTAAGTAACGTTTTAAGACGCTAATGCGGCTTTCTGATTGGTTCATGACACCTCAAGGCTGAACTTAAGACGGTCTTAAATATAAGATCTGACTATGAATACCGGCCATTGAGCGCTCAGTGAGCGGTTGTAGTACTGAATTGTGTCAATGGCTGCGTTCAGCAGAGAAAGCAGCTTTGCAACTGTTGTAAAATTCTTCAATACGATTGGTTCTTGCTTTTGGTTCCTGACAGATCTAAGTGTATAAACCAATCATATTGAAGAATTTTACAACAGTTGCAAAGCTGCTTTCTCTGCTGAACGCAGCCAATGGGCGCGTTCAAGTTGACAAAGCGGCTAACCTGCTCGCCAAGCAAATGAACATAATTGGTTGTTACTTATAGATCCAACCAATCATATTCAATCGCTCGGTAAGCACGCCTAGCCGCTTTGCCGTCTTGAACTTGCCCAATGTCACCGTTCTTCAATTATCCCCGGGCTTCAAATTCTATATAAAGACTCTAGAGTCTAAAAACAGTCTGGTTATGCGAGAAAAAAATGACTTGAACAGACCTATAATTCCATGAAAATCTTTTCCATTTCGTGAATTCATGCATTGTGGTGATTTCTGTGATTGTGGTGCATTGGTATCCCTGCGTTACACTCGCGCCGAGCACGTTCATTAAAGAAATTTTGTGGTTATCTTTTACAAATGGCGACCTACGGTGAAACACGCCGTACCGTATAACCCGTAAAGAGTGATCCGGCCTGTTTTTGTCGTGTAAATACAAATTGAAACGTTCGGCACGACTTATCCGGTCGAACGATTAGACGAAAAGCAATCTTCGCGCAACAGATACAATAATCTTGTATTAACAAGACTGTAATAATGGGAAACGCGATGGCTGCCTCCGCACCTCCTCCACCACCACCTCCGTCACCGGGTCCCGGACTATTGCCGAATTTAGGGAAACCGGATCCGTCAACGGACGTTTACGCGCCTACCGAAGCGCCCAGTCAGATCGAGAATCCGGGTACCATCGAGGATTTGCACAAAAAGTGTAAAGGTATCTTGTCAAAGCGCATGTCACGACTTTCGAGTATTCTCTGCTTTCTCTCCAGACTGCTTCTCGTGTTTTTCCAGTTTATCACAGAAAACTTTCAAGTACATTATTTCCTTGACGACCAATAATTAATATATGATTTTCTCTACTCATATAATTTTCCACATTGTCCTTACTAAACTCATTACGTTTTTTCCTATAATTTATATTGTACTTTATGATAAATTATTTTGTCATTTTCTAATATTCTAAATTAAAATTTATGTTTTCTATGTACTTAATAGCCATTCTACAATGTGTTCTTTGTTTCCTGTTTCTTGCTTTTTATCTTTTGCTTTTTTCCTCTTTGTGATCGTTTTATTGACAATTATATTTCTTGATATGTGTTTTCTGTTTTTTCTGAAGTTCGTTAACGTTTATCTCGAGCAATAGAAAACGAAAAATGGGATAAGAGGCAAAGAGGCAAGATATAAAAAATAGCAAAAAGCAAGAAACAGGAAACAAAAAGCACATTGTAGAATAGGCTTGAGTTACATAGACAAAAAAATTACATTTATATTTTATATTTCCAGATATATTTCCTATAAATTTTGAAGGAGCAAAACTGGTAGTCAATAAGGGATTAAGTAACCATTTCCATATTTCACATACTATTAATATGAGTTCTGTAATACAATCTGGTTACAGGTAAATCAGCATAGAAGAAAATATCTGCTTTGTTAATATCTCAATGTGCTTTATAATATAATATAAACCAATATATATATATGTATATGCGCGGCACGCGCATGTGTGTGTGTGTACTATGTAACATAAACCTGGTTTTATTCAGATTTGGTGCAACTTATGTTGGTACAAAACAAATTTCACCTACGGAAGCATATCCTATATTATTGGGTGATATTGACCCAAGTGGAAATCTTAATGCCAATATTCTTCATCAGTTTGGTTCGAGACTCAAAGGAAAATTAGCAGCGCAAGTGCAAAGAAATAAATTTACTGCCGTACAAATGACAGCTGATTATCGAGGGGATGCATATACTTGTTCGTTAACACTAGGCAATCCAGACATTCTTAATGGTTCTGGTAAGTTGATAATATGGAAAACATTGTGTTATAAAATGTATGTGTGTAATCTGTGTTAATATTATAAATATATTTTCAGGTGTCCTTGTTTTACATTATCTTCAAAGCTTAACACCATCGCTTGCATTAGGTGGTGAGCTTGCATACCAACGTGGACCTGGCTTGCCAGGCGGACAAATTGCGTTACTATCCGCTGCAGGGAGATATACGAGTGGTGACTCTACATTCAGCGGTAGCATTAGTAAGTAATAATAGTAGTATAAATTGTTATTATTCTGATACTCATATGATTTTTTGTTTATTAAATAATTATTTTCTAAGGTCCATCCGCTTGTCACCTTTGTTTCCATCAAAGAGCTAGTCAACAATTACAAGTAGGTGTGGAGTTAGAAATTAATGCGCGAATGCAAGAATCGACAGCGACAATTGCCTATCAAGTCGATTTACCTAAAGCAGATTTAGTGTTTAAAGGTATGTATTCACAATTACCTCAAGAATATTATAATTTTATCTAATTCTCTAATTTTTATTTAATTTTTGGTATATTATAGGTAGTGTAGATACGACTTGGACAATAGGGGCGGTCTTAGAAAAGAGATTACAACCGTTGCCATTCTCTTTCGCGCTCAGTGGTATGATCAATCACAGCAAGCAGCAATTTAGATTAGGTTGTGGCCTAATCATCGGTTAAGAACGATATGCGGCTATGTAATTTTCAAAATGCGGATCCAAAGGAAATCGGGGACTATATGCTACACGCTTTACGTGCAGTCAAACAGTCGTGTAATCTTAGGACCTACAATACCATATCGACTCCTTTCTGATTTTAATGGTTATATATTGTGGGCATATTGTTCCGTTAAAAATACAATTCTTGTTATAAACGATCGTGTTAATTTGATTAAATGATCTATACAGATTTCCAGACTGGATTTCTCGTTTTAATATATCGTCTGTTTTTTTTTTATTTCTGTCTATAACATTAAGATATTCGCTACATAACTTTTGTTAGATCAATGCTTTTTCCATCATAAAATTTAAATATATTTTTGTGAATGAAATGTTGTAATGTACTTAGCATGACAAAATTAATGTTTTTTTATATTCACTTTTTGAACAATTGCTAAAAACAAATTTTAATTTTTTATTAAGTCAATCAAATTGTAAAACGCTAAATATAAAAAAGGCTTATTTGTATAATTGAGACGAAAACTTAAACAAATAATTCAATTTTTGTTTATTACATTAATTTCACTAAATTAATGATACTTTTATAAACACATCTCATAATCAAAAATATAGAAGTATAAATATTTACAAAGTAGTAGAATCTTTGAAAGATTCGTCGTGTGGTATCATTTTCTGAACATATGATCAGTTTCTGATATTTTCTATTTATGATAAGTACATAAAATATATATGGCTTTATCATTAATTATATAATTTCAGCATTTATTCGAGTAATAATTTTCTTAGTTACAAATGCAATGCATTTATCATACAAATCATTTAAAAACAGATTTATTTTATATATTATTTATATAAATTGCTGAATGTATCCATTAATTGATATAGGTCTCGCGTTGAAAATTTTCAATTTACGAAATAACAAGTGGTTCGTGAACATTCGTGTTCATGTTTAAACTTTTACTCCATTAACTATTGTTGAAAAAAGTTATTGTAAATATGTCAGATACATATATAAAAAAGACGATATGTTATGTGTCATAATTAAAATAATATAACGATTAGGGAGTAATATTTGCTTTATATTGATTCGATTTACATATGATACAACGCCATAAATTGTAAACATGCGTAATATTCGTAAAAATTGTTGACAAAACTTATTACAACATACATTTTCGTTAGTTATTTCGATGAATGTAAAATTTTGTTTGTATGAGAAAAAGATAAATAGGAAATGTACAATCCCCGGTTTGATGCGTCCGCACGTGCGGAGAGGCCCACGGTTTCTTACTCTTTGATCTGTTTGTATACAATTTTATTGTAAGATACGACAGAATAAAATTGTGTATTGTTAAACAAGATCAGCGTTTTTGTAAAAACATCCCTGATCGTTTATTCTTTAGATTATAAAAAAGAATATTTATATACAGGTACATGTGCTTTATCTTCGGTCGAAGTGTTGAAGTCGGAGCATGCAACTGCGAGTTCATTTTCTGACGAAAATAAGTAATTAGTGCAAAGATCACTAAAAGCTTATGAACCGTGTATATAATATGCATGTGAAATATACACGATCATTTAGCAAATAAAGCATCAAGATCCTTTTAGTATTGTATTCATAGTTCAAAATATTTACTTTAAAAATATTATTTTAAAAGTAAATATTTTGAACTATTCATGTTATTTATGATAAGATTAGGAAAAAAAGTTTTTCTCTGTAATGATCAATGTATGAAGAAATTGGAAATATTGTTACTAAATTTTATTGCATATTAATACGATTAATCTTAGCAAGTACCAATTAACAATAATAAAACTGTTAGTTGTAATTTTCTGTTCGATAATATTAGTAATATTACTATAAGTATTGTGTGGAAAATTATAATTAACAGTATATCATTGTTAATTAGTATTTACTGAGATATCGTGATTGCTACAATTATACGAATTATTTGTTTTATATATTATATATAGGGGAGAGTGGTCTAAATCGGACCGTGTTCTAAATAGGACCTTTTTAATTTAAATGAATACGGTTAAGCAGATTTGCATACTATTTATAACGTAAAGTCCTTATAAGACACCGAACATGTATAATAGAGCAGTTTGACAGTTCTCTGTCATAACATTCATAAAATAGAGGCAAATATGTATTTTCAGCCATTGTGCGAAAATTTTTTTAAAAAAGAAAATCCTTGTAAATCATTATTTAAAAGGTGTTAAAAATTTGAAAAGTAATTGATTTAAGATAATTAAAGAGTGTAGAATTATAAAAATCAAGAAAAAATATCAAGCATTTCGTGATTACTTTTGCGGTTTATTGTAAAATTTGTTCCAAAGTTCGAAAAGACCCGTGTCCAAATCGGACAGTACAGTGAATAATTATAGGCCTGGTTGTAGTACTGGTGATCGGCTGACTAGATCTGGTCCAAGCAATTAAATCAGTAAAATATCATGAGTCATCAGACTCAGATTAGTTGAGTTTTATTGATTTCAATTCTGATGATATAAACAGTCAGTATTTTTTTTTCCGAAAAAAATGTTTATCTTTGACTGTCAAATTGCTCGTTTTTACT
>NW_017257357.1:160513-178475 GCF_001594055.1 Mycetomoellerius zeteki | reverse complement strand
AATGAAGGGAATTAAATGATCTTTCCAACAGCACCTTCGATTTTACGATCGGACTTTATTTATGCCTTATAGAGAGCAAAAACTGCAAATAGGTCCGATTTAGACTACTCTCCCCTATATATATATATATGTATATATAGTATTATTCTATTCGGTAAATTTTTGGATACATACATTTCTCTAATAACGTCATTACAATTATTTAGATAGAATGGATGTGCCAATTTGAAGCTTGAATAAGAAAAAAATAATTGCCTCTTTCTTTTTTACGTTTATAATTTTCCATTTTTACATATTTGCTTAAATATTTATAAAAATTGGTCAAATGAAGCGTCGTTAATTATCATAATTTGTTAAGAAAAGCGTGCAGAGAGCATATAATTCTTATTTGAAAGTATCGGTTCGAAATACATAATGTTAGAGATTATCGCTTCGCAATATATCGCAAATTTTGTCCGTTAAAAGTGCACAGTGAGCATGAATTCGTGACGGAAGTGTTGATTAAAATGACGAATGATCTTCCAAATGTATCAATTGCGCAAGTGTTCACCATCGCTACGGTTTCGTTGACGTATTGCTTCTGACGTTGGTTTGAAACTATTACAGTTGCAGTGAGTACAGATTTTAATACATAGCGACGCGAAAATAATGCTTATGTTCTTTTTACTATCTTTCAAGAAAATCATGTAAAACTTTTCATTAAATGTAACATTGCCAAAAGAGTCAAATCATTATTATTATATCGCGAGTACCTACAATGACTGATGAAAAATTTGTCACTGAATACAATATAACGCAATAATACGATGTTCGACAATACGATTGTCGAATGAGAGACAGTTTCGTCAAGTGAACTCCGTGCGACCATACCTTGTTACATTATAATGTATCGTCTGTAAAAATGCAATTGTACATACTAATATATAAATACAACGCAATATATAAATACAAATTTTATATATATTTTATAATATTATTTGTATAATAAATTTCCTACAGATTAATTGAGTTAATTAAAATACTTAATATTTTATTATATATAGTATCCACAAAACACACCGCATCTAAGGAATGTCGCGATATGTATAGACGTCGTATAGATATTTTGTCACGCGACGTCATAATTCCCTCGAAGTGTGCTGTGCGAGTAGCAATATTTGTACTGTATGTGTGTGTGCTGTGTAGAAATTAGCAGTATTTACACATGCCTGTATGTGTTGTCGGGAGCAATCATTTTTTGCCAAAGTTATACATAAATAATCAACGGTAATTTATTATTTCCTCGATAAAATTGATAGAAATGATAGAGATTTTAAAACGGATTCTGCAACGAACGAAGCATACTGCAATACATTAACTGGTGAGTAAAATTATTTATTAATTATTATACCTAAAAAAAAAAATAATAAATATGTAATTATTTATTATTTTTTTTAGGTATAATTGCAGTATTAGCGTATTTAGTGTACAACGACTCTGGTGAGTGAACATTTATCATATTTTATTACGTAATCAATTACTCATTATGATATGAATTTTGTACTATCTAATATAGCAATTAGAACATTGATTTGGTGCTTCTAATTGATAGAGTAAGAATATACGAGTAGTGTAAAACACGATAACCAACGTTGTATCATTTAGTAATATATAGCATAGTAATATCAGATATGCCGAGTAAAAGTCTTGGGGGATTATCATATTATACTTGCATATAGTCAGGAATGGATTTTGACATTTATTACAGTCACCATTTGATTTAGAGGTTTTAGATACGCGCTTTTACTGCATTTAATGGCAAAGTCGCAGTTAGTTCGAAGTAAAATATCTAAAATGTCTTGATAAAATTATAAATACTTGTGTACATAAAAATAACGTGTAGCTTAGTAATAATCAATTGGCGAATAAATGAATGAACGAATGATCGATCATAAGAACGGACGAATGAATGGACAGGCTTGTCCTTGACAGCCGAGTATCTGTAACCTGGCACTCTCGAAACAGTTGCCAAGCCGTTTGCTTACGCTTTAGCTTTGCCGATCCTGTAAACACTCTTCCCTTTCTTTATGTACTATAGACCTTCGCTATGTATATAATATTCTTTTAATTTTGTTTTATTATTTAGAAAATTCTTGGAGGCGAACTATTCTCAGAGGGCTAGAATAAGATAAATATACATATATGAATTACATACTAAAATGTGCATAATATAGTATGTACACAAATAAAAGCTATACACATTTTTAAAATGTTGGAATAAGATATAGCAAAATTTAATGTAGTTAAACTGTAATTAGTTTTATTTCATAGAAATCTTTTTATACAATATATTTTTCTATCTAGTCGGATTTAAAGCTTGTGCTTAAAAATTTGCACGTGCTTTAATAAGAAAATTCAGCAAATAATACGTGATTACGACAATAGGGATATTTGGATTGATTGCGATTAGTTAATTAAAAAAAGTATAGTAAACGCGTAGCTAATAAGAACGCAATAAATTAAAATTACATTCCCACGTATATATAAATTCCGACGAATGTATGTACATGTAGCGCGAAGTAATGCACAGAAGTCGGCCTCGATGCCTCGAGTCTGAAAAGAAGAAGGGGTAGGAGGTGGTCACTAGCCAGCCCTCCTCTCGCACTGATAAGAAAACGTCGCGCGTAGATGGGTATAGAACTCGCGCGATAATAACCACCGTGCCACGCCGCGTGGCGATTTTACTACTCCCATACTTTTCCCCAACATGATTCGCGCTGCTCCTACCACCGCATGAGGGGCACCGACTCTCCCCTCTTGAATCACCACTCCGCTTGCGATCACAGTTCGAATTGGTCATTCTCTCTCTTTCTTTCTCTGTTCTATTTTACCCCTATTCTTTCTCTCTCTCTCTCTCTCGCGCTCTCTTTTCCTCTCTTTCTCGCTCTCGTTCTCGTCCTACTCTTCGACCTATTCACTCCCCCTCTTCATCTTTCCTTGTCTGTGCATTCGTTCTCGCGGTATCTTCGTCTCGCCTTCGTTCACTCGGGCAGCTCGCTAGGAACTCCGATCGCTTCGGCCATCCGCTGAGGCCGCAATTGCTCGCTCATTTTCCGTCTCTCTCGTTTATTCTCCTTCTGTTTCTTTTCCCCTTTTGTTTTACCGTCTTTTCTCTAGCTCTGTTCCTCTACCTTTCATTCCAACTCTTTTCCTCCTCTTGCTTCGTTTGCTCTATGTACATGATATACATGAGCCTCGCTCCCGATCATAGAGCAGTGGCGCGAGTTCTCGTACAGCCAGCAAAAGTCCGGATCTTAATTTTCGTCTAGTCGCCGATCGCGGTGTACACACAGCATCTCTCGATCGCTCTTCTCATCTTCCGTGCGCGGCAACGAAAGGACAACGCGTGAATCCTCCGTAGGTGAGAATGTCGTAGTCGCAGTCATCCTCGTCGAGTAAAGTGCCAAGTCTCTCTTATAGTGCGAATTCCAGATTGAAAAGCAGCTGTCAAACTAGAAGCGGGAACGCAACGAAGGATAAGCACCAAGTGATCTCAAGAAAACTACTATAATCACGAGATGAAGAGGAGGAGCGACGACGATGGCAAACCTGTGGCCAAATACCGGCACCGCGAATACGGTGAGTACCAGTATAGTACCACTTCCACCTTTCGCGGTGCGGCGGTGTTTCGCGGTCTCGCGTGCTCAGAGAGGGTAGTCGAGAAAAAGGATTCTCTCTCTCTCCCTCTCTCCCTCTCTCTCTCTCTCTCTCTCTCTTTGAATCGATCGAATGCTGTTCGAATTCGGCGACGCTTGACGGCGCGTGATCGATCGATCAGCTTGTGATCGCAGGCAAGCATCTCCGAACGTGCTTCGAGATGCAAAAGAGAGCATGTACACAGTGTCACTAAAGCGCTCAACTGAGCCGGTGGTCCGCGAGTCACTGGAGGCCAGGGGCCGGTCGTGAAGGATGTATATATGTTGGATATCAGAGTGATAACGCTGCCCCTGGTTTTGCGATAACGCCCACCGGTATATGCATATTGCCGACTGATACAGCCATCAGTTGCATTCAGCTTCGTTGCATCCGTCGCGAATTTCCTTCCGACATCTTTCGACGTTATGCTAGTAATGACAACTTGTAACATGTTATTCCGCGATTGTTATTTTGAAACTAATTAGAAATATATAATTGCATGTAATGATTGTTTTTTAAATCTTATAGGTTATTATCTTGGGAAATATATAAAAAGTTTTGCGCTAAACGAAAGTGCTTAATTTTAACAGTCGTGTACTTAATTTGAGCACAATGTTAACATTTTGCACAAGTCACGTTTCTTGAGAATTTTATATTCTGAATTACATATGTGTGACTACAATTCAATATCATAAAGGTAGTAATCTAGGATTAAGAAGCGCGCTGTTTAATTGCTTCATACTTGTAAAATATAAAAACGACAAGTTGCATCTCTCATAAGTTTCTCTTCAGCTATTTTTGAGTAATATTGTTGAGAAATCACCGTAATTAATTTTTTTGTATTTAATCATCAACAAACTGATTTTATTAAAGAAAGATTTTATTACAGAATGTATTAACTAGTTTAACTTCATTACGATTATGAAATGAGTTAAAAAAAAGAATCCGTTCTTATAAATCGGTCTCGAGAAGTTGGGCTTTTGAAGATATTATGTTTTCTGACAAATTATAAAATTGCATTCGTAAACTTAGTTTTATACAGAATTTATTATTATGATAATTATTAATCCAATCGTATCTTCTACTAATTTAATTTACGATAATAGTTGTTGAGGTTTTCTCTTCATCACCTGTGCGAGCGTAATGACCGTTTATGATCAACTGCATTTATTTGCGGTTTGTGGTAGATAATTATATTACGTAGATATTGCTACGACAATCAATTCCGTATCAATACCGCACAATAATTATAAAGATAACAAGCCCAGTCTCAGCTTTTGAATACATGGCGCATCTTGATGCTGCTGATTATAACACTTTATAGGAATACTTCAGTTATCTTGAATACTATACAAGCAATATGTCAAAATATGCGTTTCATAGGAGTTATTCAGGAGGCCGTTACATATCAGTATTTTCGCATATATATTTGTACGTAATTTTTACATATAAAAAATACGGTCATTTATCTATTTTATTTTGACACAGTGCTTTAAAAACACCGCTTTATTTATTGTCACAACTTGCTTACGTGGAAAAATAGAAAGTTGTATCGTCATTCCTGGCAAGTAGTATTTCGCTAACGATATCATAAGAAGTCGTTCTATTATCCTATTCTGTGCTAATACAAACGCATCGCTAGCACCTGTAACGGTCACTTTGACTATTCCTTCGAACAGTTGAATTTTATCGGCTCGATCGTCAGGGTCGCCATTATTTCTATTTAAACACTCGCTCGCTGCGTCACATGTCTCCTGAGTCACTCCAGCGCGTGTCATTTCGTGATGTTTAAAGACGAGCCACCACCTTCGATTACTTTTTTGATTCAGAGAAATTGTTTTTTATTTATGGTATGCCCATCGACTGTCATACTTTTTGATTTAAAAGAAATAGATACGTAAAAATGGTAAAAGACTAAACAAACTATTGATTTTTCTGATATATACGAGGGTCGTCTGAAAAGTTTTGAGCCTAACATAGAAACAAGTAATTTTTCGGTCAAATTTAATTTTATTTTTCGACATAGTCTCCTTTTAAGTCGATACATTTTTTTCAGCGATGCTCCCACCTCTTTAATCCATTCAAATAATACTGAGCGTTTTGCTTTGCAAAATAAGCGTCTACGGATGCGATGACCTCGTTCGATGAAAATTTCTATCCTCCGAGCCAAACTTTGAGCCTAGGAAACAGAAAAAAGTCGCTGGAGGCCAGATCTGGTGAATACGGTGGATGGTCAATTAATTCGAACCGCAATTCGTGAATTTTTATCATGGCGACTGCTGATATTCGATTTTTTCCATTTTTACAAAAACATTGACATTGACTGGCACAAATGACTGTCAAACAACAACTAAGCGCCGGAAGTAGCTACAATTTTCGCAGGTATCTTTCAAAGTATGTACGATTATAGTACCAAAATTGTTTTGACGAGTAATGCCATCTTCATATTGAGGCTCAAAACTTTTCAGACGACCTATGTACATATAAAAATAACATGAGTATAGAGAAACTATTTCCGTAATCACTTTTACATATTGAAATATGTATATGACAAAGCAAATTTAAAATTTTTTAAAATTAGTTTGTAGAATTATTATACACGTAATATTGAGTCGCAATAATTCTTATGTAAAACATCGTACGGAATTCTAGAATACAAGCATATGTATATCGTGAACTATTAGAAACAATTCAAATATCAATGAGAACGAAAGATTATTACACTTTGGTTGCGTTGTCGTATCAGGATCTTATATGAATCATACATGTGTCTATACAAATGGACCGTTTGCTTTTAATACCACAATGTAATAAGATAAACTATGACACCCATTTGTTTGGTCCCTATTGAGCTGACAAAACTACAGGAACGTTGACAATCCTTTTTTTGTTCATCAATAAACTTCTTATTTTATTTCGTAACTTGCACTTTCATATTAGTTTACCAGAATTTATATTTTTGCTAAAAATTTGATAATTATTAAAACAATTTTTCGTAAAATTGATTTTGCGCCACGTCCCTACAAACATTCAAACGAACATGCCAAGATAACGAAATATATTTTATATAAAGAAGGTGAAGTTCGAAAGATCTTATCGCGTCGAGTCAGACGATTTCGTACGTTTATTTCGTAACTAGCTTTACGTAAATACGACGAAAGTGCAAAATGTCAAGTCGTCCATACGAGATGTTTTTAGTTTTCATCAGATAAAGATTTACAAAAAACATTTTGTTTCTTGTAAATTTCCATTATTTTTTATAATAAATTTTAATTTTTATATTATAAATTATGCAGCCATTTGTTTATAATATATTCGAATATTTATTAATAATTTGATATTCATTTTTACGTTAAAATTACGTGACAAAACTTTTATATCGCTTTTCTATCGGTTAAATAAAAAAGGAAATGTACGGTCGTTTTCATAGTAAAAAACGAGTAAGCGCAAAAATTGCTCTCTAATCCGAAACTCAAATTTTAAACGGCTAGTAATTTTTCAAAGACCAATTACATAACTCA
Source organism: Mycetomoellerius zeteki (assembly GCF_001594055.1). Classification (NCBI taxonomy): domain Eukaryota; kingdom Metazoa; phylum Arthropoda; class Insecta; order Hymenoptera; family Formicidae; genus Mycetomoellerius; species Mycetomoellerius zeteki. The sequence goes on along the minus strand of NW_017257357.1, from coordinate 171,279 downwards.
TTCCAATATTTATTGTTGGAATAGTCCAAGTTTGAGTTTGAATTTAAAAAGAGATAGAATTTTCAAAAAATTATTTATAAATAGATATCGGAAAAATTCAGAGCGATGGTTCTTGTTGTCTACCAAGTTGCCTTCGTTGAAGGCCTGTACAGTCGGGTACTTGTGCCTGCGTCGGGTTCAATGTGGCGAGGTCACAGTGCCGCACAAAAGTCATGGTTCACGTAAACCGATGTACATTAAATCATCGCCATCGTATCACTAGTAGTCGTTGCCGTCATCCTCTGCTACATCGCTTTCGTTCGCCGAATGCATTGGCGCACATACAGGGTAAACTGTATAATTTAATTTTTCTGATTACTTATTTCTATTCAAGAAAGTTGCAGCTAAAGCTAAATTTCGAAAATAAAATAAAATTGATAAAAAATATGTTGTGATTAATTTGTAAAATATTCTGGATATATTAAATTATCTAAGGTAATATAAGTTAAATTGTTTCATTGGGTCAAAGGGTAAAGGGAATAATGGGTTGATCGAGTTATATGATTCTGTATATTGAAGTTATAACCTTTGTGTCGATTGCACGGATTATAATTAACATTGCTCGATAAGCGATAGTGCATTCTTCGTCCAGCAGCTATTCATACCTCAATCCTGAGTGAATTTATGATCTTCGTGTCGCACAGCATTTGTCCTCTTGATCTCAACTTGTGGGATGCAGATCAGTTTGTACATTTGATAAAATATGGTTCAGGTTAAATTTGAAAAAATATTTTAAAACAAAATCTTTATTAAATTAAATCGCGACAACGCAGAATATCATTAATGAAATTCATGCGTAATGTATCTTGGAATCTTTACGCGATAAAAATGTGTTCAGCATATTAAAGAAATTACAGTACCTATTGTTTGATATTTATTAATAACCAAATACTATAAATATTCACAATTTTCTGCACTTTATCAAATTCTATAAAAAAAATAGTCACTAAAAATAGTAATTATAGCCGGTACGATAATTCGGTAGGCGAATGGCTCGTTATATATGTATATGAAGAATTATTTAACCGATAAAAATATGATAGAAAAGTAGAAATAAACATATTTTTAATCTTCAGATAAACTGAGCAACTGATTTGGTTATTTTTAACATAAGTAACTATAGTTTTCTTATGTGTGCTGTGATAATAATTTTTTATTAACAATAAAATTCCTCTCTAGTTAGACGACATCATTAACCCAGTTGAAGTACGCGCTATTGTGTTATTGGTCTTTATCATTTTATCGCCTTCTCCGGTCTAGTAACACTTACACTTATAAATTTGCATCATATGTAATTTTCTATCATATGGAGCGGATAATGTAACGTATCTCTCATAATTGTCGTATAAATGATATACGTTAACATATTTTTCACAATATTTATAAGAGACAGAGATATTGATAAGGAAAGCTAAGAAGTTTTTTTATAAAATAGCTATGAAATAACCTGACATAATTTTTAACTGTACAGATTTCGATGTATAATTTATGCTTTCCATAAACACTCTACAAACTGTGATGGTTCCAAGTCCATCTACGTTATCGGATGTTTTATACAACCAAGACTGCAGTCTTACGTCATGGTCATAGTACACAACAATAACCATATCATTTATTCGAATTTTATGCTTCTTCTGTCTTTACGTATTAAAAGATCCTTGCGTTTATATAGTCTGGAAAAGAATTCGGCGCGCAGTTCGAAAGACTACAAATATGATATATATGCGAGTACATATATAGTATATTTAGTAATTCAAGATTGATTTATTTAAGCATTAAAGATCCAGCTTTGACCGTTATAGGCATTTTAATATTGATTGTGTTCTCACATAAACGGTCTAAAATAATATTGTTTAAAAGATCCTTATTTTCATGTTATAATTGTTGGTATTACTCTATAACAATAACGATTTAATCTAATCGATAGCATCTTGACAGTCTTGACACTATTTGAATTAAATTTTGTCCGTGAATCTTAAAATGCAAAACATATAGGATTTTAATAATAATCACGACAGTAAAACTAATAAAACTTTTAGCATTTTGTTAATTAACATTTACATCAAATTAAATTACAATTGTAAATATTAATTTAATTTTACAGTACTTTTATGTTGATAAAACTCTCCTGTATGATTGCGAGTAAAATCATTTGTTATCGAAATTAGTATTATCATAGTTATCAAGGCAAAATAGCAGATCGATAGATAAATTAGATGATAGAAAAATAAGTTTATAAAAAGAAGAATTGTATACTACGGATGCTCCAAAATGGCCGCTATGGTGGAAGGCGAATGGCTCGTTATGAGGAATAAAGTTCTTCCTACTATTTAGCTCCGCCTTCGTAAACGAATTTTCCTGCTAACCAACTTTTATCTTGATCATTTCCGTCTCTATTTATTAATTGGCAAGCATTCTACAAGTTGTTTATATATTATTTTGTTGCAAATATATTACAAATTATGTATATTACAATTTATAATTATATTAATGTTTAACCAAGTCAAATTTTTATAAATCTAATTTTACGATTATTTTATAAAATTATTCGAGGTGATGATAATTAACGTTCAACAAAAATATTGTGTTTAAATCAGTCCTTATTTTTATATGATTTAACGTTTATCTACATTCTATATTTAATTTTCTTTAATATCGTTGTATAGTTAAAAATTTGCAATTGGTTCATATTACATATTAATAATTTTTAAATGATATATTTTAAATGGCACTATCATCATTTTGTAAGTAACTTTAAAAGAAGATTATAAATATTGTGTGTCATGCGTACCTCCTCAGAATTCATCAAATGTTTTTATCCATTACTACGCCATGTCTCTCTTCCGACCTTATTTTTAAGCTCGTCCCTTATCGCCCGACCGTGAATTATGCTTGTTTTGCCATCTTTCTACGACATACTATTGCACTTGTATCGGAAAAACGACAATAATAGGTAGCTGGTGTCCCGACGTAATGGAGACGAAAAGATAATACTGCACTTCACCCAAGACTAAATGCCCATTTTTTTTGAAAAGAAATAATTTTCTCATAAACTTGAGTCCAACATTTCAGACATAATAACTTAGGAGCATTTTCAAGGAAAGCATTAAAGGAGAGCTAATCTTTGCATTAGTTTCGGGAGATTACAGAGATTTTTTTGTGTAGTTATGCTTTCCTTAAATGCACTATGTCTAGACAGTAAGTAGCTTTAAAGGAACGAATTTGGAACCAATCTATAACAATTTTATAGAAAAGAATATACCTAGAAGGAATTTTGACATTTTGTGAAAAGTTAATTGATATTTTGACAGGTTTGTCGGAGTTGCCAGAGAGTCGCGTCATTTAGTTCAAGGAATCGATTTACCATATGGAAATTCAACGTTGCGCTCGTTACGTAAGAACAGCTAATATGGTTGAACCATCGACAATGAATAGCGAATTAGGAATAATTCATGCAATTAATTTTTTTATTCTCTATTTTAATAATGCTGTTTTGATAACGATTTTCATTTTTCTAAATGGTGTAAAAATAATATAGATTGTTCCATTTTTATAATAGTTTCATTTTATAATAATTTTTTCGGTTATATCAAAAATTGAAGAGTTCATTTCTGAATCGTTTCATAATTATTCATAAATATGAAAGTTTAAGTTATAAAAAGCTTAACAATTAGGTTCACTTATAATCTTAATTTATTGTAAATGTATATTTAAGACAATATATATATATATATATATTTAGCAAACAAGCTTTTCAATTTTACCTAGAAATTGATAATCAATGTGTAGATTAATAGAATAGTCGATATATTCATAGCTAAGAAGTGAAAATACTTCCAACAGGGTTTTTCAAATCGGTGTATCGCGACACACCGGTATACGTAAAATGTCTCTAGAAAATTATAGAGAAGCGAAAAAATTTAGAAATTAGTAAAAAAGCGAATGAGGTGCAAAGGAAACAATATTTTTAAAATTATGAAAATTATTTAAATTATATTATATGTGTTCTCTCTCATTTTAATCAAAGCGATATCATTATAATAAAATCACTTTTAAAATAATAAAATATTTGTGAAAAATAAAAAATTTTATAACTTTACTTTTTACTTCTAGATATCGTCTTAGCGGTATCTGATAAAAGATCTATGCTGAAGAATGTGCATGTAATGATGTAACTTGAAAAATTTGGCTTGTTATTTAATATGCCATAATTGAAAACAGTTGAAAATATCCTATAGGAATTTTATTAGTGAAGAGAGAGAGAGAGAGAGAGAGAGAGAGAGAGAAAGAGTATCGAAAGGCTTGTGTCGCGACGAAGTTGTTTCACATTGCAGGTAGTCGTCGCTGTTACGTCATTTAGGGCCTGCAGTAGGCATTGTTTTCAAGTTTCCTGAAACGGCTCTGCGCGCAGAGTTCGTGCAAGTACAAAACGTCTTAGGCCGTCGCATTTAACGATACAACGACCGTGGGGTGGGCTATGCGTAAGTCAGCATACCGGGTGTCGCCGGAAAGTAATGTGGAACGCTAGTGTCGTGTGATTATTTCAAAATAGCATTTTATATTATATTCTAAATTCACTAAAAATTTAATTGTTTCTTGGTCCTGTGACATTTCTCATATAAATCCTCTTTAGGACGTTCAATATGCAAAGTAATCCATATTAAAAATTGTGACTCTAAATGCGAAATACATACATATCTAACATCTTTCTCTCAAAGTTATATAGTTACATTCAACAATTTACACACCCATAATCGAATGTTTAACAGTAGAATATTTAATAAACTTTAACATGACAATAAACTTAATAAACTTTAACAAATCAACGAATTCACATGCGAATACACTGTAAACAATGAAACCTATAAATCTGGTTCCAAACTGACAATGAGTAGCAGTAAAAATGATAATTAACACCGTTTTCATCTGACAAAAATATCATTAATGCACAGAACGTGATTATTTTATTTCTCCTAATTTCAAAATTGAAAAATAATTTTTAATTAATTTTATTTAAATATTTTTCATCGCACGTGCACGCGCGCATGAGTGGATGCGTGAATATCTTATTTACGCGTTTTATTTATTCCTCATGCAACAGCAAAATAATATTGCTTTAATTGCCATTACGAATGATGATAAGCTAGCTATTTCGTAACACAGATGATAGTACAGGAAAGAAATAATCATGTCTATTTGATCTTTAGCGAAAATATTTCGTTCGGCAGATATGTTTAGCTGAGCGAACCACTTCCTTCGACGCGGCATGATTTCCGTCGATTCATTTCCGCTGCAATGCTGTATTTCTTTTTCTTTATATCTAACTGATAACGATAATATTAACAATATTAATAACGAAAACGTATCTTTTTCGGATATCGAAGAATTAGATGTTCCTTAAATTTAGAGTTCATTAAAAAATTATATATCATTTTGATAGATTTATTAAGTAGAAAGAGAGAAAGAGAGAGAGAGATTTTTGCACCATCTCAACAATTCACACGTGTAATCGCGGTTTCACAAACGTGGCAATTTCACCGGGAAGCAAACCGGTGACACAATTCAGAGACACGTTTCTTGCTTTCGCAACCGCTCGAGTACGCTCGAGCATTGTATACATGTGCCACTATGCGTCTCTTCCTATGCGTTTTTTTCCTCTTCGAGATTGCGTCTTCATTTTCGACCGCAAGTCAGCCTCCTCGAAGACAAACTTCCGCGACAGGTTTCGCTCCGAATTCTCCACGTAAACCATAGAGCAGAGGAGAGAGAAGAAGAAGGAAGCACTTTTATCAGAATTAGGCGATCTAATGTACGGCGTACTGTATCGTCTGCAGCTCTCGCGGTGACTGATTTCACGAAATGCCGAGTGCGTGATAATGCACACACAGAGAACGACTAAACGTCGTCGATATCTGGCTTGTGCACTGGGTTTTATCTTGGTGGCGTGCCGCGCGAAATGGTGGGTGGCTATCTATCGGGCCCCGACGGTGTACCAGCCGCGAGCGATAGGACTTATCTCACGATATACCGGTGCCCGACGAAACCTGACTTGAGTTAGGAGTATTATGAACACCCCCGATCGATATACGATTTCGCGCAGTGTGTATCTTGGAGCTGTGAATAACAGAACGTGCGTATATTTCCTTCCGATGCCGATGTACAAATTATTGGAAATTCTCATGAAAAAATGTTAATTGTCAAATATTGATGTACATGTTCTTCATTCATATGCAAAAAACCTTCTGTGATATTAGTTTTCTAGAATCAAGAGTCTCTCAACCGTAAGAAATAATCCTAGATTTATACATTTGGCGGCATCCACATAATGATAATAGCCTTTGTTTAATTTAACATCTATTTTTACTAGGAAACGTGGCATTAATTATATTTCTTTTATCTCAATGAGCAATGTATTAGCATTACATACTGTGTGATTGTCCGCATATCACGTAATACTGCATTGCGATGTATAACGAGTTGAAAAATAAAGCAAATATGTTGGATGGCTATAGTTATTATTTTTACAAAGTTGATACATTTTCTACATATAGATTGTTATACGTATATATCACGTTTATTAATAGATGCAAATAAGTCAAGGCTTTAAATTTTGTCAACCATTTGATTTTTGCTCATGTCAGCTGTCTGACATATCACATGTAAGAAACATACTCTTGGAAACTCGTATCTCAAAAAAATTTTTACTTTTACACAGATATTTCTACAAATATTTAATTTCTTACTTGGGTTTAATTATCAAGGTAATAATAAATAAAAGTCACTATATATGATTTTCCTGAATAAGGAATTGAATTCAACTTTATCGAAAAATCTCTATGCAAAAAAAGTGTGAGCTTTTAGGCACTCCCTATAATTTTACCACAACCAAAATAACACATTAGTTCATTGATCGACAAAAACTTTCACACAACTAATCGATTTTAAAAAGCATAAGACGACAGTGAGCCTAATGAGACGCGTGTGGGTTATTATTATTCAGATAAGAATCTGAACGGGTTCCGACACCCGACACGATTCTCCATACTGATCCATACGCTCTGTTTACCTATGGATCGCGTGTGTACCCATGAGTAAACGTCACTTCTTGCAATCAATCTTTCTACCCTTTTCCGGAAGTTTCAACGTTGATCATTTCTAATTTAGACATTCCGATCGTGACTAATTGCATTTTTCTCATATTGTACACGATGAACAAATTCATGTATTTTAATCTATGTATTAAATATACATACCATATATAGAAAGAAAAGTATTATATATCAATAGTGCGTTCTTAAAAGTGCTGTCATATTTCTTTCTCGGAATTTTTTGACAAATGTAAAGTATCGTGTGGTATTTTATTAGTAGTTAAAGCTTGCTTGAATACTCTCTTCCTAACTAATTCTAAATTTAAAAATAACTTGTTAAAATAAAGCTAAAATCTTGAAAATTTTTTACAAAAGTTATACAGGGTGTTTCAAAATTCGGGCTCGCGAAGTACAAAACGTAATACTTTATGCTAAAAAAAAAACTTTTTTCTTTTGCAAAATTGCGTCTGACGAGTAGTTTTTGCAGGAGAGCAGGTTGAAGTTAACAAATAAACGCAAAAATTATTTATTGAATGCAATTCTGTTAAAGGAAAAAGTTGTTTGTTTTAGTATAAAGTATTCGTACTAACTTGTACTTCACGGGCGCGAATTTTGAAAAACCATGTATATCATCGTTTTATGTCATCGTACAACTCGTGAAAGGACTTGTACAATTCATAGAAGGAAAAAGAGAAGCTACTATAAGTTTGTTGAGAGTCACTGTTGGCTTGCAACTAGTTCAGATAAGGTATCGCCTGGCGGTCGTTGCGCGCGATAGCGCTTCGCAGTGCGGCCTCGATGTAACGCATCGCCACGCATTTATGATTCCTACAAATGCATGCAGACATTTATGTTTATGCGTCTCTATAGGCATAAACATGCACATATAAAAAGTAGAAAGAGAGAACGAAAAAAAAAGAGTATGTTGCGTGTAAAGAATTAGATGAGCTTGTCATATATCCATACATTCTCTCTATGTTGCTTAATATTTCAATTGATTACATCATTATTCCTTTTCTTACTGAAAAAACATTCATACTGTCATACACTCATGAGTTAATAACTTTATAATAAATATATAGTATTTTCGTGTAAATTTATTATGAAAAGTTTTGTTTAAATAAAATCAACTTGAAATTAAATTAAAATTTTAAATTCTTAATTATTTCGGAAACGTATTTCAAATTGATCTTTACACGACAGGGAAGCCATTATAGTGGCACTGAAACAGTGTCATATTTTGAGGCAAATGAAATAATGAATCCTAACAAATACATCTTACTGAAGAAAAAGCTGTAAGATTTAAAAAATAGATTTTCTCCTGTAAAGATTAATTGTCAAAATTTAATTTGATAGAAATAAAAGTTATTAATATATTAGTATTTTTTACATATAATTTATGGATTACACAAAAGTACAAGTCTATGAAAATGCTAAAGAATCAGAGATAACGAGATCGTATTGGACATCGAAGGATGTTGAACTTTCTTATTCATTTTAGCAGTGATATGGTCCTTACGTTAGAATGATAATCGCGCGTGTCGAGTAGTACGAGAGCGTAGTATAACTCACGTTGTTGATAGGGTAATCTCTTTGCGGTAGAGATTAGCCAAGGACGCAGAGATAAACTTCTGCATTGTTAACACCCCTTCTCTGCATCTTGACGCGATGTAGGCTCATACTCTCTCACGTTCCATGATATCAATGATATGATTCTTTTTCTCCCTTGCTTCGCTCTTACCAATAATGACTTTATAAAACATTCTAATCGGGTCAATATAACGATAACGTTTGCCGCACTACGTAAGAATTCGTAAAGGATTGAGATTATGCGTCTGAGAATTTCCAATTTAAATTCTTCATTATTAAAACAAATTCGCTATGTTGAAATAAACTAAACTATATATGATCCCCAGAGATTAATAGATATCTTTCACAATTGTACTATGTGTTTAATTATTAATATATTGTATATATATATATAACAACATTTTATAGTTTGTATTTAATATCAGAAACAATATTCGAAAAAATATTCTTAGGGAACGAGGAGATCTTCGGGAAGAAATCGCTAAAGATTTTTGAAAATAACTTATACACATATTTATCTTATCTATCGTAAAAAGATGATTGCCTTAGCGACTCGACGGTTTATTCCTGCACCTGGTTGTGGGGGTTGTACTTGAATCCTCTTCAAACGTGGCTTTCTTCGAGGGATAGACAGCTGAGCAGCCCGCGTCGTCCGCCCTCCGTGGGGTCGCGGCATGGCGGTGATAAGAGGTGAAAAGACGGTTATTTTCCCATACGTGCCGAAGCGGAAATGCCGCATCGCGTAACGTCGCACTAGGGAATGCGAATGCGCCCCATGCGGGTTTTATCGTGCGTAAAACGTATCTCGTCGTCGAGTCGGCCCACTTTATGAACGTTGCTCGCAGTTCATGCTAATGAGCATGTGGATTGCATTGCCGCCAGAACTTAAGGATTTCATAGGTTGTCACCGTTTTTGCGAAATATAGAAAGTTTGTACTATAATAATTAAAAAACAACTAAAAAATTTTTATTTTTTACACTTAGTTTCTTGAAAGTTTAATTATTAAAGATTGTCGAAAGTAAAATTTTTTATTTAATACATTAATATAAATAATATTCATATATAATATACTTTTATAAATAATTTGATATATTAATATATTTTTTCTGATAGAAAAACATTATACAATATCTTTTTTAAGTTATTCCGAAAACAGATGAGCAAACATTTTTCCATTGTAAATATGTAGAGCATATACGTATACATTTGAGTATTTAGGTATTTATAACAGATGAAATATACCTATATAAAGATACATACATCTTGTAAAGTTCCAAAGTATATTTTTTAAGAAAATTTATGTTTTTACCAGATGGTAATTAGAGCAAAACAAATCCTTTTTTTCGACTGAAACATACATATATCTTGATCTCAAGAGAGAGATACTTTATATTGATGATTCCTTAAGAATATGTATATGAGGCCTTTATATGTGTCAAGTCGGCCACCGTTCCAAAATTGTACTTGACGTAGAAAAACTACCTTCCACTACAAATGTAGTTTCAGGCATAAGCTATCGAAAGCCATGTGAATAATTGCAAAATTCAAGATGGCGGATCCAATATGGCGGACATGAAGCAGGAAAAAAGGAAATAAAATAAAAGACAATGTCAGTACTCGTTGAATTAACTTTAAAGCTTGTTTTCAAGTGTGTCGTGAATTCTGATTACTAATAAAACAAGTAAAAAATGAAAGAAAGATGTTCTTCATTTCAAGCGCAAAGTTATGTTTATCACGATTCGATATTTAACATAAAAACAGTACTTATTCGCAGCAAAAACTTCATGAAAAGTAGAAAAACGAATACTAGTACCTTTTGTTTTCTGTCTGCCATACTGGATCCGCCATCTTGAATTTTGCAATTGTTCACATAGCTTATGCTTGAAGCTACATTCGTGTGTAAGGTAGTTTTTCTACGTCAAGTAGGTACAATTTTGGAACGATGGATGGCCGACTTGACAAAGAATGCCCCATATATATCACACACACGCGCACGCACACACGCACGCACGCGCACACACACACACACACACACACACACACACACA
>NW_017257357.1:88035-160457 GCF_001594055.1 Mycetomoellerius zeteki | reverse complement strand
CATCCAAACGATAGAATTTTTAATTTTTGCTTATTTTTCAGATGATATATTTTCTATAATTAATATACATCTTTTTAATATATATAATTTTAAGAAACATATAGTCTATTTTATTTTTTATGAATAAATTGTTAATTACCCAGCAAGAAATGATCGTCAATTAAACGTCGAATCGTAAAATTGATGTTGAAATCATCGTATCGATATCAATTCGACATTAATTCGACATTAATTCGACTTATTTCTCGCTAGATAATATTTACCAGGGAATGGAAGTAACTCGTTACTTATAACGAAGTTATAGTTACAAGTTACTTTTTGGCTAACTTTACTGATAACTGCGTTACTTTTTCTTTTTGGTAACTGTAACGGTAACTTAGTTACATCTTTTTGGTAACGGTAACGAATTTTACAGTTACTTTCATCGTTACTTAGCACACGATTGAATAGAGATGTAAAAAACGGTATTTTTTACTTCAGAGAAAAGTATCAAGCAAACAATTAGTTTTTTTTCTGCTGTAAATAACGGTATTTTTGACTAAATTACATAAAATTCATAAAGAAACAAGTTATTTCAATATATTGGAACGACAGACATTTCATATATTTAAAAGCTAAATAAATGATGTTATTAATACAGATAATACTTTATAAGCATAATAGATATTGTTTTGTTGCATATTGATTATAATTGTACTCTATATTTTAATTATTTTAAGACAACATCCCAATATAATATTGATTTAAGCGTAGTTAGAGATTCGATGAACGTTGTCTCACTATAATTTAAATTTAGAATATGTATAATCACAGTATACGACAAAAAATAGTGTCAATTAGTCTAGTAAAGTATTATTTGTATTAATAATACAAGTATAGAATACTTACTTCACTTTTAAAATTGAAGTACAATATACAGAAGTAAAATGTCATTCAAATAATAGTGAAAATAAGGTATATTTATAGTCATCGACATTATACTATATTATAACTTTGTAACTATTTTCACACAGAAATCTTACGGATAAATGCAAAAATTAAATTCTGAAGCAATAATACAGCGTTGAAATCGTGAAATGTTAAAAAAATATCCGAGTAAAAAAACTATCAAAGCCAAAGGAAAAAAACCATTATTTCCCAAATTTTTTACCCTATTCTAGAATTTTTCCATCGTTTACGTCTCTACGATTGGACATCGATTAGACAAATAGACACAAGCCACTCATAACGCTTGAGACTGTGGAAAGCACTTGTCTGCTGTGATTGATGGTCGTCGATTTTAAAAAAGTAACGGAAAAGTAACGAAAAGTTACTTTTTCAAGTAACGGTAACTGTAACGAGTTATTTTTAAAAATCGGTAACTAGTAACTGTAACTAGTTACTTTTTCTATTTGGTAACGAGTAACTGTAACTTGTTACTTTTAAATAGTAACTTTCCATTCCCTGATATTTACTTTTTAAAAATAAAGTTTTTTTAACAAATATTTTCTCTGTACGAATGCTTCTTACACTCACTGTATATATATATATTTGTTATTGACAGAATAGAATTCTTTGTATAAATATATTTATATCGCGTCTCTCAGGAATCAAAGCCGCCCCGAAAACGCCCCCATATTCATATGGTTATCTACATGTGCCAGACATGTACTGCCTGTCAAAACACATCAGCAATCGTTTTACGGTGTAAGTTGAGCTATTGCAGTCAGGGATGTCATTGGAAATGTCCATATTATTGATGCATTTCATGATAAATGTGACATATTTGTGAAACTACACAAATACATTTTCAGAGTTTGTGCCTTAAGTAACATTGCTTACTATTCAGAAAGCTGCTTGATTGTCAAAAAGCAAATTTTAATTTTATAAAACAATGGTGTGCATATACTTCGATAAAAACAATGTTATTTCTTATGTTCATCTTATATATAACATGATTGATTACAGTTATATTAATTGTAATCAATCGAAGAGAGAAATTTATGCTAATTTATTTAAAAGAATTAAAAAGAAAGAATACTATATAAATTTTTCTAATTTAACATGATTAAAGTCAGTCAAAGAGACGAGATGAGAATCGCTGATGCGGGGGGAACGAAGGTGACGGTAAATCGAAGGAGAAGGACGCAGGAAAGCGTACGAGGTATTATAACAAACTGCCGTGCAATATTTTATGAGTTCCATAAGGAAATGTCGTGACTCGCGATTGTTCCGCGTGTAATACCGGAGTAAAGGCGATCGACTTGGAGCAATAATTAATGCGAGAAATACGGATCGTTCCAACAGGAAAATAAGTGCCCAGTCTTCATGCTCTTCTACCTTTGCGTCAACATTACGATTTCGAATTCGTTGCGCTAGAAGCACGTTAGCACTAGGAAAATTCTTTGACATAATCAACGACAAATTTTATTTTCGAATTACTTTATAATATTAGTAGCGATAATATAGTATACTATATATCTGACTTTTTACATATTGATTTATAAATGATGCAAATATTTCAATAACAATCATTGAATTAATACCACAAATAAAAAAGTATACGGCGCATTAAATTTTTGATGTACAATGGAACGAGTGTAATTAATGTATTATAATTAATACTATGTATAATTTTCTATTTTATTGTAAGATTATATAAAATTTTACAAATTTTTATAACTTGCCGTAAATTTTGTCGGCAAAAAAAATGTAATAAAGTAAATTTAAAAAATCTCAATGTTTGATATGTCTCCACAAATCATATCTCTGAAAAAATAATTCCCTCTCTCTCTCTCTTACAAGAATTAAAATCTTTTAGATGATTAACTACCGTTGGTCACTCCGCACTCGCCACTGCGGCGTGCAACTGTATTTATGCAATATGCTTCTCGGCGCGGTCCCGTGCGGCATCGCACTCGCGCATATATGTCGCGCGAATGCAACGTCATCATGCATGTCGTACATACATGATGCATTGCTGTTCTGCGAACTAATGCCATCTATGACTCATGATACGAACAACGCCACGTGATATGTGCAGTTTTTCAGACATAGGCCCGATATTACATTTTCAAAAAGAATTAGTTTGATATATTACATCTTTTCGTGTAACGATAAAATATATGTTTAATTTAGTATAACGATTAATTGTATATATATATATATATATAGCATAAATAAAGTGTGATTCGAGAGCATTTCAGATATATCAATGGTGAAGTTAATGAGACTAATTATTAGATTGAATTAAATGTAATTTATTGATTCATATCGTATGTTTATACAAAATTCTCGATCATGATATTATATGCTAATGTTTCTTATATTTTGTGTATATAATATATGTATATACAGGGTGTTAGTTAAGTATGTTGCCATACTCAACGATTCTTTGGTTTATTTCAAGTAAAAAAATAAGCATATAAGCATGTGTCCTAAACGGCTTAATTTCCGAAATACAGGAGTGTTTGCAAATGTTTGACGAAACGGTAAATTGCGTTAGAGATATCTTCCTGCATAAATATGCCTTGTTTCACGTGAGTTACCATTCGCATAACCGTAAACAAAGTGTCAAAGTCAAAGTCAAAGTCACAAAATCAAAAATAGACTTCAGTTCTGATCTTTGAGCGTGTACATCAATCTTTGAGAAGAAGGTTCGATGGATGTATCATGGCGCAAGGTGGACATTTTCAACAATTCATCTAATTGTTTTATTTCATCAGAAGAACTGAAGCCTGTTTTTTTGTTTTTCTGTTTTTGACTAGTTTTTGACTAGTTCAAACTGGATTTCTTTCAAATAAACAGATTATTACTACCACGTTTAAATTTTTTTATTTCGGAAATTAAGCCGTTTAGGATACATGTTTATATGAACTTTTTTACTTTAAATAAACCAAAGAATCGCTCTGTTGAATATGGCAACATACTTCACTAACACCCTGTGTGTGTGTGTGTGTATATATATAATATTTCTTATTCTTCATTTAAAAAAATTAAGAAAAGTAAAAGTACGCATTTGTAGTTACAATGTATAGTTGCGAACAATGCAGATTTTATAAGTTTCTCGGTGAGATTTTCTCTCTCTCTCTCTCTCTCTCTCTCTCTCTCTCTCATTTGTGTTTTACGACCAATAGTCCTTACATTCCCCTTCTTGTAGAGAGGTCTCATAAAATCTTAATCCTGCGCAACAATGCCCAGCTGTTAAATAATAACGGGACAAATATTTGTCGTCGTCCTTTCTTGAGAGTAAAAGAGAGTGAGCGAGAGAGAGAGAGAGAGAGAGAGAGAGAGAGAGAGAGAGAGAGGTGGCCGGCTAGTCGTCGCGTCGGTTTAGGTGTTGTAAACTTATGTGTCAAAATGCGGAACGGTCCCGGACTGTCTAGAGAAATCAAAGTTCTCTGTAAAACCTTGTCTGGTCCTTTTATACTGACATTCTTTGCATTCTGGTTAATTCTTACGATATTCCTTTTAGTAAGATTTGTAATCTCCATCAAGATACAGGTTGAAATATACGCAGATCTAATCACTTCTTCTTTTATTCTTAATACGAGAGGTTTTTTTAAGCTTAACAGCTCGCGTGTATGTAATGATTAATATATACTTACAAAATATGTACCTAACATATTTCTAGTTTTAAGACTCGCCTATCTCAAAGCGCCATGTTGCGTGGTTGTATGATATCAGATTAATTGCTTCGTGTAGCTTTATCATTGTTTAGTTTACCCTTAAAACATAATAATTTCGTAATCCTAAAACCTGTAAAATATGCGGCATATTGAGACATGCGTCCGATATATGTGAATAGAAGTGTAAAATAATTCCTGAAATAATGATACATTTTTCAATTTTCAAAAATCATGCATTATTTTAGAAATTATTTTATTATTTCTACGTGACATATCTCAGTTTATCGTATATTTTACAAATTTCAGAATAATAAAATTATTGTGTTTTAAAGAGAAAACTGAAAAATAAAGCTATATATGTAACAATTAATCTGATGTTACACTCAATCAATATGGTGCTTCGAGATAGCCGAGCCTTAACTCAACTCGCAACATTAATTTTAAAATGATGACTTTCCTATTAAACATCAAACCGATTTTTCTTTACATTTTCCTTATCTTTTAATACAAATAATTGAATTTGAAAATTGAGACACCATTGCCACTTCAGTTTTTTAATGACAAAAAAAATGAGCTGAATCATACAAGTGAATTTGCGATAAATATGCGGTCATAAAATGTAACTCGTAAGATTATCTACCGGTGGATCCATCCGTCGCGTCGCGGGGTTTATCGAGCATTTTAACGCGGAAGGCACGTCCAGAGCAATGGGGACGACGTTATCCCAGTGATAACACAGACCCTAATTGTTGTTTTCGTGCTTTTTCCTGCGTGAAAAGCAGCGAGTAAGTAATGCCCAGTACAAGGCGGTTAGACTCGTTTGACCAGAAATGCGTAACGCGCAAAGTACGGACATGTTTGATAAATAAATGCGCCATGATTTCCGGCTGCGATCGTGGGAGTGTCTTCGCGAACTTTCCACGAAGAAGACTCTACTATTATTATTAAATCGTGTCACATTTATATCATACAAACTTCAGCATAGAAAAGCTTATGAGAAGCTTAAATTGACGAATTATATCTTATAATGAGAGAACGATATCTAATCTAACTATTAAGAAAGATAAAGAAATATATTATACATACCTACATAAAAAGAACTTTCATGATAGCTCTAACTTAAATATTATTAATTATTTAAAATTAAAAAAAGTATATGTATATATATATAGTCATTCCTGTTTACGTCTTACAAATTTTAATTATTTTGATAAGTAATGATTAGTACTGACTTTAAGGTATCATTGAAAAATGGATCACGACAATGTGAACATTCTTTTTTCTTCCTTCCCCCTTTCATTTCTCTTATTCTCTCTTCTTTTTTTTAAAAGTAGATTTTGTTATCGCTTTGAGGCAGGAGTCCGGCAGTGAAACCGGATGTCCGCCCACGCAGGATGTGACGTCAGAGCTGCTGGCAAGCCAGCAAGTACCGTAAACCTGCCCGACTGCTTGCAACACAAATATTTCTTCTCTATGCGTCTCCTTCTCTTGCCTCCCCTTTGCCTCTGTACTGATTTGTTATCCCTTTCTATCTACTATGTTCATTCTTTTGTCCTATGACTCGCACACGATCCAATATTTTGAGATCATTTTGAGTAAAATTAAAGAAACAAGAGAATTTTAATTTGTTAAAATATCTAGTGCTTTAAAACTGAATTAATTATTGATAGCTTTTTCATTATAAACAATAGTTAATTATATATTTAATATAATTATTTAAATATAATTATGTATTTAATATGAATTTTTTTTTTACGCATTTGTTCTTGTAGCGAGATGGAGTACATTTAAAGTAAAGAAAATTTGTATAATCCTTTTAGAGAATATTTTTTTCTAAAAATTATCTTTAAAAGGTGTGTTAATCTTCTTTTACTATGAACAAATATCAGATGTTACAGAAAAAGTTTTTCTCTAACTGTAATCTTTCAAAATGCTTCGGAATTTTCGATGTATATTTGTTTTTTTGTGTGGATAGGATCCTTCTTCGTCGTATCGTGTCAAAAAACATACATTCTTGGAAAAAATGTATCGAATTTAATATAAATCGCATGTTTCGAACGGTCCACTCAAATTGGGTTATATATATATAATTTAATATAAGATAATATGCTTAAAGGTTACACAAATATTATGTAAGAAAATAAATACAAAAAAAGATAATATCGACACAGTTTGTAAACGAACCATGGAAACATATTTTCCTAATAAAATTAACATTTATGATATGTTAAATTAACTCACATTTTATTCATTCATCTTAGCATTTACGTTGCATTACGCACTTTATTTTTACGTTATTTGTTTACTTTTATGAAAAATTTAGCATTAAACAAAATTAAGATAAAAAATTGAGAGATTTTATTATTAAAAAGAAACTCTCTCTCTTTATGTATATATATATATATATACACCGCCATCTTGAATTTTACAATTGTTCATGGCTTTCGATAGCTTATGCCTGAAGCCACATTTGTGTGCAAGATGGTTTTTCTACGTCAAGTACAATTTTGGAACGATGGGTAGCCGACTTGACAAAGAAAAAAAGAATGCCCCATATATATATTTACAAACACACGTATAAATACAATAGTATATAAACATAATTATCTTTAAAGCGCAATACATTTTTTATAATAGAAACCATTAAGAATTTCCTTGGCAATCATGGTTGATACCCAAAGACGCTCACGAAATCGTAAAGTGACGTAAAATAATATCAGACTGAGCTAATAAGGGTTTCCCATTTCCAGTTGCAATCTTCGGATTTTGGGATTTTGAAAGTCCCTCGGATCTAATACCCCATTAGGCAGTGGATATGAATATAGTAGGGCACCGCTCACGACCTATGACCTTCTCATGACTGATTTACTGTTTTCTTTTGACTCCGAAACCGATCCTTCCATCTTTATCACCATCTCTTCGTTCCTTCTTTCACTCATGTAACATAACCATTTCGTAAATGGAGTTACGCACGACTTACAAAATATCAATAAATTGACCTTTCTCAAGCTCGATATTTCTTATATTCGTAGTAAATTCGTGAGATCGGGTTCAGCGACTTCTCGTGTCACCTCTGTCGAGAGTTAGAAATTAGTAACTGCGGTACGGTGTATCGTATTTCAAGGCAACAATCAAGCTCAATCATTTCAATAAGTGGAATGAACATTCCGGAACAAAATTTGTCGTGATTTTTTCATAACTCTGACTTCGATGTATATGTACAACATACATCTATTTTCTTTGATTTTAATTTGATATTTTTGTTTTTTTTCGGTGTGTGCATTTAAATAAAACTTATTAGAACTTATTTTAGAATACTAAATGCAAAAAGACATAAGCATGATCAAACAGAAACGGAAACATGATGAATAGCATGAAAATGTTTATGTGGCATGTTTCACAGTCTATAAAAATCTAGAAGCGGCAAGTACTCGAGATATTCATCGCGTGTTTCTGAAAGTTGCGATAACGCGGAATTGGTTGGTATGCTATTAGAAATGTAATAAACTCCTAAGCAAGCTGTTAAGTTTTCGTCACCTTCATCGAACATGGCAGATAAACCACTAGCGACCAAAAGCTCGAGTACCTCCAAGTGCGTCAGATTCTTACAGGCGTTACGGAAATATTGCATACTGTGGAAACGATACTTTAAGATTCGAGGCTCTTTTCACATTGTTCATCAATTCAAAAACACTTGCATGAATTCGTCGAAGGAACCTTGATCGAGAAGTCTAAAGAACAGAAATTCTTGCTAGATAACAACCTTGACGTTTATCTTTAGTATTTGTATGACAATTAAAAGGCATTTTTAATAATAATTACAACTTAACGTGACGATACCATAAGTGGTAATAAGCTGCAAACAATTAACATTAAAATGCGCCTCGTTATCGTTAAAGGCAATCTTTGTAAAAGTTAAATAAAACATTTACGTATTAAAAATTTCAGAAATTTACATCAGTGAATTTCTTGATGCATTTGCATCGAACATCGCAATTAATTCGTATTTATACGCTGGAGAATAGTTCGTCGATAATTTTTCTCGAAGGATCATTTACGAAGTGGCGAATATATATTATATATATTATATATATATATATATATATAAATTGTGTGCGGCAATCCTAGAGAGAAAAAAAAGAAGAGGCAAAAAGGTGCCGGTGTAAAGGAGTCATGGATACTTAAACGCCCCGTTATGATCGTGCCCTTCTCGCATTACGCCACGCTGTCTGTGTTTCGTTGTTTCGCGGCTCGTGACGGCTGAAACTCTTCACGAGAAGACGACAGAAAGAAACCTGTGGACAAATCCCCAAAATGCCATGCTACAACGAGTGTCCATATAGAAGATTTAAATGCATTTTTATATTGATAAAATACCGACTATTATAGATATAAAAATATATAATTATAAAAAAGGCTTTATTATCGCGAAAAAGATTTTGTAATAAACTTAGAAATGTGTCAAAGTTCAGGACAACTTACGCGAGGCTTAATTTTAATCAACGTTTCTATATATCGATATATATTTTTTATTAAACATACTTTATTTTTATGTATATCCAATGTTTTTTTTAATTATTAAGCGAAAATACTGAGATGAGATTCAGTACAGATTTCATTTTATAAAATTTTTATGTGTTCATTCACAAGGCAAGAGAAAACAAATAGTGCGGGCATGACGGCGCGCGAGGACAATTAAGAAAAAAATGTCCAGGCCATGAGGAAATGGTAAATATTCTGGCTCGTCTCGGTCGACACTCCGTTTCCGGCTTCATTTATGGCACCTTCTCTCTCACCTGGTCGACATTGTTTCTTTCTTTAAGACATCGCTAATAACTTAACCGCTCTATGTCTTTTCCGCACGCCGCTCTCAATATTTACTTACCTTCCTTCGTCGAAATATCCTGCACCGGATTGTACATACAAGAGGACTCACGAGTAGAGGACTCACATAGTTCTTTAAGACCATGTCTGGTTCATGTTTCTGAACTTCTATACTTAGTCACATTAAAATGCTCAAAACAAGTCATTTTGAGATATGTCGAGAGAGACATTATTTTTTTATATAAATTATTATTTTATTTTTTATATAAATTATTATTATTACGTAACAATTACATACTCAATCTTTTAAAGATAGAACAGTGCAACGCCAAAACTTTACTTCTGTTCAAAATATTTGCGTTTGCTTCAAACTTACGATGTTATTTATTTGTTAATTATTTTATATATGAATTAAAAAATTAGAAAGAATATACTTTCTGTAGGCCATGGTGCAAGCAACACTTTGTTTTAGACTGAGCCGTATGCACCCATAGTATTCAAATTAAAGAACTAATTTCTTATCGAAAGAAACAAGATAGCTATCTAGGTATATTTTTTTTAGAAAAAACTGTGCGCTATCAAATCTTTCCTGAAAATATGATATATCTATGATAAAAATTAATTAAAAAGATTTGCTTCAAGAAATCAAACAGCTTCTTTGTAGCAATATGCAGGAACTCGCAATTAAATTTCAGCCATTCGTTATTGGTGCTTAGACTAAATAGAGCGAGAAGTAGTCTATAAATCAACAGACTTGAAGTTGTTTATAATAAAGGCAAAGATAAAAGAGGAGTAGAGTCTTCGAGATAAATAGGGGTTAGTGACCCTTTCTCGACCCGCTCTCACTCCCGCTCTTGCAACTGTTACGTATATGTATCTCTCTTTTTCTTCATCTCATCCTTCACAAGATTTCCTCAAACTGAAACGAAACGATTTATCGGTCGTAAACTGTTAATTTTGATTGTGAACAAGTATCTGCTGATCGATATACTAAGATCCGATATGTTACGTGAATCTCGTGTCACAAAAATGTATTAGTTGAGATACTCAAAATAATATTTTATATTCATACAATAATACAATAGTTTAATAATTACATTTTAATTAGAAAATTAATTGAGAAAGTATTCAGTTGATCATGAAAAATAGGACGATTGTTTTCATAAAACTTAACGTTATTAAACTATTAAGACGATTGTGAGAAAAATTAGAATAAAATTTACTTATTAAGAATAAATATGACTATTGACGAGCTTTATTAATAAGATATTTATGGTAATCTGTATTAGTCTATTTCAAGATAACAGATCTGTATGAGATTTTGTACCCATATAAAATAATTATAAACGATTGATTGTTCAAATAGATAAGATAAAAATGTAATTTACTCACTCTATAATATGCTTGCTTCACTGTTGCTCGGTGCTTTTTCTAGATATTTTCTTTTTCATCATTTTTATCGCTTCAGATTTCTTAGTTGCACTTGTACCATACTTATGAAAATGTAATTAAATACGATCACACGTATTCATTATTAGAATAAAATACTCACACGATATTTTGCACGCGGTACTTCCGATATCAATTACACAAGTACTTTATTATTGTATTATAATATGATGAAAGAATAGCGCGAGAAGAAGTAAAGTTTTTATCATTCGCTTGATATCTGTAAATCTTGTAAATTAATATAACAATCAAAATTTTAATAGAAAGAGCAAAAAAATTAGAATAAACACAACTAACGAAACATGTATCTATAAACGAAAATTCAAAGTATAATGCAAAATACATTCGATCTAAGTATTATTTAAAAAATTAACATTTGTACAAATATTGCAATAAAATAATATTTTATAATTACCATCTTCTATTGTTACGTGGAATGAATAAATCGCGTAAGATATGTGCATACTCCGAAAAACAACCAATACAAATCACAGTTTAAAGTGCATATAAGATTGAATTCTATGACTGTTAGCCGACTCAAGCAACTTTTTCGTATGAGAACGGTTAATCCTTTTGACATTAGAAAAAGTACGAGTGGATTTCGGGGAAAAGAAAATGAAACGAACATGTTGAGTCTGTCGCAGTTTGCTGACGCTCCTCAGTCTTGACTTATAACCTTTATAGGTTCTTCGTTTTATTACCCAGTATATATAACTTCGAAACGATACATGATTTAATGTTTAGAAAGTTAGAATTTCGTTTAGGTCTTTTTCACCGCAAACTTTCTAATCTGAATCGAAATAAGATTATTAGTGATTCACGGTTCAATTTTTATTAAAAATATATAAATTATTAATGTAATTATATAATAAATTATCAATTTGGTAACGTAAAATATAAACATAATACGTATGCACATATATTTTTTAGTATGATACTTTAATGTCAAGTTTTAGTAACAGCGATCTTAAAATTAGCATATTGCTAAAATTTCAAGATAATATTAATGCATACCGCATTATTTCTGCGTCGCAAGTGCGTTCAAGCTTGTTAGTGTAAATCTGATGCTTCCTGCGTCAGGTAGTTAACAGCTGACACGTGTATATTCAGCAGGTTTATTAGCAAAATTTTGTGTCTCACATTTTAACCAATATTTCGAATTATTAACGAATTTGTCGAACTAATTGAAATTCGATTCTCTATGGAAAGTATAATTAATTATGATTTGACAATTTGCGTTTTATTTGTTTTTTTAGAAATGTTTATACGATTATTTTCAGAGCAGATTTATTTTCTTTTAAAAAATATATTTTCTCTTTTATTTCTCAAACGTTTGATAATATTACATTAAAATCGAATTATTGATCAATCGAAGAACTCATTAATTTCTTTCTTCTCTTTCTCTCTCTCTCTCTCTCTCTCTCATCATGGAGATGTTTTAAAAATTAGAAAAACGCAATTTAATTTTTTGTTTAGTTATATTTTTTTTATTTAGTTTAAATTCATAGTAGTTAACCAAAAAAGAAAATAGAGAGAGAGAAAGAGAAAGTTCAAAGGCCTTTAAGTTGGCATGGTCGAGAATAGAATGGAATTGTTTCATGCCTTCCTTTTTGTCGTACAGTGCTTCGAAACTGCAGCGAAATTTCCATTGGCGTGATGTCGTTTCTCTTGTCTTATTTCCCACGTCATCGACCATCGTCTTCTTTGTGCGCAGACACTGCATGATAAAGCTCATTGTTCGTCTGGCAGTTGCTAATTGGGTTAGTCCCATTTTCTTTTTATTTGTATATTAATGTCACAAGATGTCACGAAAATATTATGGAAATTAAACATCGAGACAAACATGATTTGAGAATATTTTTCATACTATAGATAGGATAATTTTATTATCTGTATAGTATATCTTATATTTAATAATTAATCAAATGTTTCTAAACTCAGGAGAAAAAGATAGACGTTTAAAAATAGGAACTGTTCAACCTTCATAAGCATCAGAAAAGTTTTGAATGAATTATTGCTTATCATGCAGTGGCATTAGATTGCTATCAATTCTATTTGATATATATTAACATTGATAGAAGTTTTGTATTTTTAAATTTGATTATATACAGAATAATGTTTTACGAGTTTATCGTAAAATCATAGTTTATTTGAATGATAATTTTGACCTCTTTATACTTATTATGATAGAGGATATTATCGCATTGTACATTCGATAAAAATGTAAATATAATGACAATAATAATCGACGCAGTAATGCTAAAATGTCTTAAGTAGTTTCTTCTTTTCTTTCACACTGTCTGCACGTGCAAGTGTGAGAAACACGTATCGTGGTCGCGTGCCGTCTCGTATCACCTTATCGGCCTTATCACGTTTTATCGGGTTGAGGTAGTAGTTTTGTACTGCTCCGCGTTAAGATACCGAGGTGTCGTTGTGATCACAAAACGTGAATGATTTATCACGATCTATTTGTGGTTTTGCATTGACCGTGTTTATATGACGTTTATATAAACATCAATCCTCCTTTATTAAAATTATATAATTGACACTTTCTGTCTAATGTAAAACTTAAATCACGCACGATGTTTTCTTCCAAAATAGATAAAATAATAAAAAAATTTATTCAATTGACTGTACTTTTTCTTATGAATTTTTTATTTTAATTATAATTTTTATTTACATAAAATGTTATATAGAGAAAATATTTTATTTTACATTGCTAACATGCACGCTAATAAGATAGTAAAGTAGAGAAGAGAAAATGTATGATCTTTTCTATTTTACTCTCTCTCTCTTTCTCTCTTTATATATATATATACAGGGTGTTTCCAAATTAAATCGCAAAACTTCGGGAGCGTGTAGAGGAGTAAAAAACTAAGAAAAAAAGTCCTATAGACATATGCTCGTTTTTGCTCCGTTTCAGAGAAATCGAAAAAAAATGTTTACATTTCTTGCCATATCTAGCACCGACATATTTGATTACATTTTCCACTTTCTGTTATGAATTTGTCAGTCGCTCTTTGAAAGCCTTTAACAGTAGATGAATTTTGTCTTTTGCAATATGCCGCGTACGTATTCTAATAGTGAATATGCTGATATGGTTTTTGTATACGGTTTCTGCAACGGTAATGCTTTAAAGGCGGTGCGAGAATATGCACGACGATTTCCAAACAGAAGAGTGCCAAACCGAAGAGTGTTTATGTTGACATTTAATAGATTGCGAGAGACTGGATCATTTTCAATTCGACAAGAAAACAACCGATTTCAAGCAGCGTTACGAAGAGATTTGCAGGCAGGGAATCGTATTTTACAACATTTTGACAATCATCCTGAGACCAGCGTTCGGAATGCGTCGGCTGTATTGGGAGTGTCACCACAAACAATTTGGCGAACTGTAAAAGGAGATAATCGCTATCCCTACCACATTCAAAAAGTGCAAAATTTATTACCTCAAGATCATTGGAACAGATTGAACTTTTGTAACTGGTACCTTCAGACATGCCACAATGATATTTTATTTCCATCTAAAATAATGTGGTCAGATGAGGCAACATTTACCAGAGGTGGAATAATTAATCAAAGGAATTATCATATATGGACTCATCAAAATCCCAGGTCTGTTAGAGAATACAAATTTCAGCAAGAGTTTTCTGTTAATGTCTGGCTTGGAATTTGGAACGACGTTTTAGTGGGACCGTTTTTTTTACCTGCAAGATTAAATGGGGACCGTTTTCTAAATTTCTTGGAGAATGAATTTTCTGACTATTTAGAAAACATCCCATTACAACAACGTACTGAAATGTGGTTTCAATTAGATGGATGCCCTGCTCATTACAGCAGAGTCGCTAGAACCTGGTTAGATAGAAAATTCCCACAACGATGGATTGGACGTGGAGGAGCAGTACATTGGGCAACTCGTTCGCCCGACTTAACGCCATTAGATTTCTATGCATGGGGTACTCTGAAGCAAGAAGTTTATTCTTCGCCTATTCAATCAGAGCAACATTTGAGAAATCGTATCGTAGCTGCAGCGAACAGAATATCGCAAGAACAGTGCCTGGCTGCTACAAGAGCCGTGTTTGACAGATGCAATGCTTGTATTGCTGCAAGAGGTGCACATTTCGAACAAAATCTTCATTAAAAAGTTTATAAATAAAATAATTAAAATAATAAATTAAATATATTTTTTTCTTTTTTCGTGATTTCCTGCGAAACAAAGCAAAAAGGAGCATATGTCTATAGGACTTTTTTTCTTAGTTTTTTACTCCTCTACACGCTCCCGAAGTTTTGCCATTTAATTTGGAAACACCCTGTATATATCTGGATTTCAAAAAACCAACAGAAAATATTAATACGGAAATAAAATGTTTGCGTATCTACATGTTTTATGGTGCCATACAGATTATCCTAAGTTTATAGTTCGTCCTATTTCTATATAGAAAATCTTACATAAATGGTAAAGAAAATGTGTGTCTTATCTTTTTTCGAAAATATTCAAGTAAAAACTCTTTTTAGAAAATTAGGCAAAAAAGGAAAGACTATGAAAATTTATAATGTAAATATTAATAAAGCTTTAAAACTCTTATACAATTTAAATTATAATGCTTTTGATGCTTTGATAACAAATTTTATAATCAATTAGCTGTCATATAAAATTTAATAAACTAGATTTATCGTTTCTTTACTTTTAAATCATTTAATTGTACTTGATATAGATATTCTTATGAGAGCCAAAAATTAACACAAAATTGCCAATGATACGAGTAAACGTAACATTAAGCAGATTAGCTCTATCTTGGGCCACGGGATGAATGAGTTACGTATGATTATACAGCGATTACATTATCTTCTATTTCTACTGCCAGCAGTTATCATAAGCGTGCGTAGTACGACGAGCGGAGTACACACCGCGATTGCGGGCTTTCTATCGCCTTTTAAGAGTCGCATAGTAGTCTAATCTGCATTAGCAGTCATTCGGAAAGGATGATTTTGTTGAAATATCTAAAAATTTAAGCTAGCTATAGGTCTTTGTTAGGTCATCAAAATAATTATGTAGAACGCTCAATCTGGTTGCTAAAATGCCAAAATTTTTTGCAGCATTTTTACTATTTTTGAGATTTCTACGTAATTATTTTGATGGTGCAACAAAATTATTTTAAAATCTGTATTTAGCTATATTTGTAGATACTTCAACAAAACGATCCTTTCCGTGCAATCGTCAGTGCAACTTCAGCGGTAGACACTGTGACGACACTTATTTCGATGGCAAATACAGCAAAGTAAGCAGTTTCAAATATGACGATTCGTCTTTGATTCATTGCGAATAAAATCATTCAAGAGAGACATCATAAAAGAGAGACGAAGAATTATTTTTAAAAATAAAATAAATGTAATAATGTTGTTATTAAAGGTAATATTATACAGAATGCTTAGCCTCACTTTAAGATATTTTGGATTATTAATTTTATAAAAAAGTTATTATTTAATACATATTAATTATTTAATATACGAGGGGCACTACTTATATTTTGAGCCTTGGCAACACTGAGTGTTGTCAGGTGCCATTTGACGTTTCCACTAGAAAGTTTGACATTTTTGACCATAATCTTCTTCAGAACGTTTTGTTATTTGAGCGCGATTTGTATTGTTTACAGTCACTTGAAAATTGTGTCTCAGCGAAAAAATGGAATTAACTCGTGAAAATTTTCGTGCAATGATTTATTACGACTTTCGACGTGGATTATCAAGACAGGAGTGCATCGATCAACTTGCTTCCACTTTTGGCGATAAAGCCCCATCCTTTGCCACTGTGAAACGCTGGTATGACGAATTTAATCGTGGTCGCCGTTCGCTCACCGACGAAAGTCGTGAAGGTCGTCCAAAATCAGTTGTTGTGTCAGAAAACATTGATGCTGTGCAAAAACTAATAATGCAAGATCGTCATGTGACATACTGTGAGATTGAGACAACCTTAGGCATTAGTTCCACCAGCATATATAAAATATTGCATGATCATTTAGCCGTGAAAAAGGTTTGTTCTCGTTGGATCCCACATAATCTGACAAAATCTCAAAAAGATGCTCGTGTCGATTGGTGCAAACAAGTGGTTCGAACGCATGCAAAAGTGTATAGATCATAAAGGAGAATATTTTGAAAAACAATAAAATGCATTTTTAATGACAAATTACTGTTTTTTTATTATTAGGCTCAAAATATAAATAGTGCCCCTCGTATAATAAGTTGATCGTCATGCGATGATACATACATTTCTCTTTATCATTTTTTTATACGTGCCTTTTGGAACAAACGCAGGTGACTCAATCATTGTGAATCATTTTTTGCATACTTTGCGTGCATAGGTATATGTCAATTGCAGATTATAAATTATAGTTTTACGATGTGCCGAGAATATGTCACCCTCGTACGCGAAAACACCTGGCCTTTTTCTTCTTATCGGAAATAGGCAGAACGCACCCATACCTAACTCGTTGTACCTATTCAACGACCACTCTCTCTTTGCCTTACTTCATCTTATACCTATTCACAATGCATTCCCTGTTCTTCCAACGCCTTGTAGAAACATCTTAATTTTGTCTTGTGAAATTTTAATATGGATAAGAAGGAAATTAACAAAATTATGAAATATATAAAAATAGTTTCTTTATTTATATATATTGCTCTTTATCTTGCTCTTTCTCTCTTTTTTTTCTTTAATAGTAAAATAAAATGTGCGTACTCACGCCACATATTTCCATTACAATTATTTAAACAAATCATTTATTTAAATTTATCGTATTATAAATTATACGAGTTTTGTCAAATAGAGAGTGAAGAAGAAGGAAAATAAAAAGAGAAAGATCAGGGCTCGAAAGATAGAGATAAAGAGGCTATTCAATCTTTGAAAATCTCGTCATAAATCGCATCGATATATATATATATATATATACACGTACCATGTTCGTTCATATTGCGGATAACAGAGACTGTTTTTGTGGGGGTCTGAAAGATAAGAGCAACCTCTGGCCTCGGTGTACAAAACCTCTTCCGCTCATCCAATGATTCTGAAACTCGCTACCGTTCAGGAAAACGGTTCCATTAATTCCCGCATATATCTTGAAGGATAATAAACGCTCCATTATCTATTCTCATGCCATTAATAATTTCAAAAGCTGCACACTTGCGCGCACTTTACGTTTTCGCAATCAATAACTCGAAAAATACAGATTTATTCCAAATAAATGCAAAACAAGTGAGATAGATATTAATATTAAAAATAAATGGATTTTATAAAATATTAATATAAAGAGTAATCTATGGAATCTTTCTAGTTTTATGATATCTGGAAATTGAAAAACTTATAAAAAGATGTACGCACGATAAAAAGAGAATAAAATATATTAATTATGAAACTAGAAGTGGTAATATGTTTATTTGATATAAGAAAACGATATTCGAATAATATAATATTATTTACTTATACTCGTAAAGTTGATCGCGCGCATTTTTTTTGTTGTCCGTATCGATCATTTGATGAAAAAGGTCTTCGCTGCAATCATATAATGTCCATACAAATGTATATTTTTTTCATTAAATGATTAATCGGGGTTGCAGTTCTGCATCTTCTCGTCGTAGATAATACGACAGAAGCGGCTAATTCCTTTCCATCGATTTTTAAAGTCTTTTATTCCAAGTTCTTACAAAGTTTTTATACTTACGTTGTTATTTTGTTGCGTCATTACAGCATATATTTTATTTTATGTTCTTGTCAAATAAAATTCGTATTCATTAAAGCGTAAAAAAATAATCAATTATTAATTAATTAATTATAATTGATATGAATGAAATAAGATTATTTGAATAAAATAAAATTTTGTGATACTTTTCTTAAAGGAATAATTTGGTTATTTTCTTAGAAAAAATATTTTGTCTCTTTAAAGTGATTATACGTAGGTGTAAATGAAGAAATAATGTGAAACTGAATTTAAAATTTATTAAAAAATTTAAAATTAATTAAATACAATTCTCATAATCGCATGTTATTTTTTTGATGTTGAAAGAGTAATCTTTGATAGGCAGTATTATCGGCAACGCGTCAGACTACCTTGTACAAACGTACATTTTATTTACATTATTTCAGAGGTTGGTCAAAGCGAACTGTACTTGGACCTTTTGTGCAAAAATATGTTTTTTAATAGGATTCGCCGAGCGGCAGCGATAATCCAATGAGCCTGACCTCTCCAATTCGATTAGGTAATGTCAATAAGGTCGATTCAATGTTAAACGGTCGATATACTGCCTTTCAGGGATGATATAGGGTATTACGGTAGCTTCAATAAGATCGCTAAATCGAATCCGTGCATTCCTCGAGCGAAAGATACTTTATCATTCAGATTCATATAAAGATAACGTGTATACGTGTATGTAAAATTCTTCAGATTATATATTAATATTTAAACTAATTTATATATATAAATTATTAATACATACTTCACATAATATGAAAACTATGTCAGAAAAAGTGAATATAGATGTTATACAGATGAATAAAATTACGATAACTTCATATGTTCGATTTACTAATTATTTTTAATTTTAATTACTTTTCGGACGAAAAAATAATAAGGCTCAGATAAAACAAAGTTGTAAGAATTTCCATGTTGCGCCGAATACTTGTTGATTCACGATAATGTAGTTTGGGCAATTTTAAACGGAACTTTCTTACTTTTTCTTTCTTAATATAGGAAATATAAATATCAGTCATAGATGCGTAATGATATCTGAACTTTGTCGGATGAACAAAGTCACGAGCTAGGATCAGATCGATTTTACGGAACGCACGTGACATTCCTGAGGTTTTCCCTCGTGCGTCGCACGTTCATGCGACCGATTACTCAGCGGCCGCGTGGACAATCGAGTTACGCATCAAATCGTCACGATCGACCCATATTACATCGTTCGAGGTCAGACAATGGTCTATTAAGAGCGCAAGAGCGTACATGCAGTATGCCGCATTTCGTTTCAATTATTTGATGCTTATAAAGAACTTCCGAAAGTTCCGAGAATTGGCACATTATAAGATTTAAGTAAATAAATAAAATTCAAGATTAGAATTGCTACATATGTGCTGGTTGGTCCTAACATGATACGAGAACCCCTCGCCGATTAAAAATAATATTTTTATCGTTCCAAGAGATGAAGAGAGAGAACAGCTTGGGAAATCATTCTCCTCATTTCTTTACTCTTATTAGCCACGTTTCTCTTTCTTCCTTTACCACTCTCTCATTCTCGCTTCTTTTTACTTGCACGCAGTGTCCATCCGTGCGTGAGTGCGTGTGCCACTACTAACGACGCGTAGATAAGAGCACGTGGTTATTTTTGTAACGCACCGGCTAGCAACAGTTTCTCGGTGTCATCACGTGATGTACCCTACGCCTCTGTCGAATCTCAATCGAATTTCAACACTCCTGCGGTTTTTATTGCGTGGTTATGCGATCGCGGTTACTAAGTTATAAAGTAGAACGGACATGCAACCGAAATAATCCATTCATTTCAGCTGGTCAGTTAAACTAAAGATTTTTTGTTTTACATGTTACATCAATTTATAATTAATATTTTACGAATTTAGAAAGTATCATATAACCGGGATTTTAATTTTAATTCAAGAAAGTTTTCCATTAATTTAATAGAGAGAGAGAGATAGAAATAGATCTTTTAAGAAAAATATTGAGCGAAATATATTGTTTTTCTCAGTTTTTTTTTCATTACTCAATATTATTGTTTTCACAAAAAAGATCCATGATAATAAATTACACATGTAGGATCATAATTATGCGCTGAGAAATAAAAGAGAACAGAAATATATTTCTTTTGGAGAAGAATCCGTAATATTAGATAATGCGATGCCAACAAATACATTTTTTTAAAATGTACTTATTTGTCGTTTGTCTTTTTTACACATAAAGAAATATATAAGTTTGTATGCTATATATACAAACATATATGGAAATCAGTCTACGTTTCGGAACTTTGTCAAATGATTATGCAACTTGTTATCGTACTTGTTTTTACTATAAAATAAACAATTTATACTTTTTTTTTTTAATAAAATACAACGTGGCAATGATATAATCTTTATAACATTTTGAGATATCCTTAATAGAATGCTTGCAAGTTTGTGACAATTAAATGTGAAATGTTAATATCCTGTTTTCATGATAATTTATCTATATAATTTATATAAACTTAAGATAAAAAATAGTACCAAAATTCTCATTGTCGATAGTTTCGATATTATTTAAGTCTTGGAAAGTATATTATACAGGCTTTAAACACACGTGCTTAGCTAGGATTTTTCTATATGAATATATTCGTAACCTATCGGATGAGATATCCAATAATTTGTTTGACGGTTATATAGTTTTGATCGGATATGTCGGGGCCACGGAACCAGCGTCGCAGTCCACCAGGGAGGCAATTGTTAAACAGGAGGAGGGGGACAAAGCAGTGGCGGTGACGGCGATAAAGAGCGAGGACGTCATCGGACACGAAGTCGGCCAGCAGCAGGAGCAACAGCAGCAGCAGCAACAACAGCAACAGCTGGCATTTGTGGCGACTGAAGAGACTGAAGAGGAGGACAGCGGTGTGGGCGTGCTGGAGGCGGGACAGCCGGAAATGGAAAATGGCGCCATGGTTGAACCAACCGGTGCCGAAGCAGTCGCTATTGCGGTCGCCGCCGTCGCCGCTGCTGCCGACGATCATGCCAATGAGGATCCCAATACTACTTATACCCTTCACGAGCTCGACTATCATCCTACACACATTATTCATGAGAGGTGAGTGAGTTGGGGCAAATATCCTGATCAAAACAAATGTTTTCTATACGTAAAATGCTAGTAAAACGATGTCATTTAATTACGGAGTTTTGTACCCCTTTATAATTATGTTTCGGAACGGATAGAACTGTTTACAGTTTGTGTCAAGTTTGATTTTCTTTCCCTTATATTTTTTCAAATTTATTCTGGAATGATATTTTTATTATTACGATTCCTAACGGTATTGAAACGATATTAAAAATGCTTAGAAAGGTATTTTCAGTATTATAACATTATCATTTAACAAATTACCGTTAATCGAACCTCTATAAGAAGATATTATCACATACATTCAAGTGCATCGATAGATGAAAATTATTAATCAAAGTTATTGAATTTTTTATATTTGCATGTTAGTTGATAAAAAAGTCTTTTCAATTCGTTTTTAACCCCCAAAGTTTCGGGGGCGGTGATATGAGGGAGGAGCAGCAGCCGCAGCAACAGGTTTCGCAGTCGCCCCACCAACCACATCATCATCAACAGCATGACGCACACCACCATCATCGTCAACAGCAGCAGCCGTCGCAACACCATCACCAACAGGCGCAACAGTATGTTCAGCTTGGGGCGAGAGAGGTCCCGGTTCCCGAGGGAGGGGATAACCGGCACCCGACGGAGGCCTCCATCGCGCCGGAGGGACGCCGTGCTGGCAGTCACATGCCTCACTCCACGATGCATCGTTACGGAACCGAGACACTCTCACCAACCACAACGGACCACCATCACCATCAACAACAGCAGCATCATCATCATTTATCCGAGGTGCATCAGCATACCGCTCTATCAGCCGTCGCTCACCGTCATCTAGAGGATCCGCAGCAACATCAAGAAACTGACGAGGACGTGGATCGAGGGGTGAGCAGCATCACCGCGGCCATGAGAGGTGCACGGGGTGATTATTTAGGTGTACTCTTCCCGAATCTCACTTCGTCAAATACTACGTCTAGTAATGGTGGCAGCAATCATCATCATCATCATCATCATACGTCGCACCACCTGGAGGATGTATTGTCCGAAGAACCTTATCTGCAACATCAAATTCGCGCTGGCGGAGCTCCCCCGACTGGCGGTGGTTCTCCATCGGTGAGGACCGTCGGTGGCTCTCCGACCTCCAGCCATAGTCCGCACGATGATCAGGGTCTCTCATCGCCACATCGCCAAGCCCAGGAGACCGGTTACAGTCCCACTGATCAGGGCAGATTGCAATCTTTTACGCACCTTACGGCTATGCAACCACCGCCATCGGTGCAAACCAATCACGGATTGCAGGAAGCCGAGCGTGTATCCGATCAGCTGTACATTGACTCGATCTACACGCATCACACCGCTGGTACTCCTCATCACCATCAGGACCAACACGATCAAGGCCCCTCCGCGCCGCATTCGCCCAGTGGTCCGCTCTCCAGGTTAGTAATCGTTATCGTTATCATTATATCGTTGCACCACACGGACGAATGTGTTTAATGAGAACGGAATTCACTTCAAAACTCTTCAGTTCCCGTTATTGCGGCGAAGCTATATTTCTTCCCTCGTCTTTAGAAAAAATTCTTGTTTTTTAAGGGTGAAATTGTTTTAGTGTTGAAAATAGAATAAATCAGTGAATAAACTAGTGCTGAACGCGAAATATTTTTCACGTGTCTTTCAAAACGGCGTAGAGATGTGCTATATTGACACTTTATTGTTAGAAGATTAGTTTAAAAAATCAATCACGATATAATGTTAAATTACATTATTATATTATATATACATCGTTCGTTGACACCATTGCAACGTGATTTTTTTTTCGAGATCTGCGGTTAATTATCTCGCATAGAAAATTGTTCACTCGAAGTTCATCATTTACCGAGAATTCATTCAGTTACCGTCTGTGAAATATAAAATGTAATACGATACATGCGTCATTCTTTGTATACAAAACAAGAATAAAATTAAAATTATAATATTTGATTCACAGTCAGGAAAACGAAAATAATCTTGGGTTTATACCGGAAGCCTTAAAATCGTGATTTATTTTAATAAGGAAATAAGGATCAGTTAAGCATTAATAAATTGAACCAGTTAGCTGTTATAATGCTCGGTGTGTATATCAACGATATAAAAATATTTATGTTAAAACATAATTTTTATCGAAAGTGCGGTATGATCAAACGTTATCCAAGACGTATGCCCAGACTGTTGCATCCATGCAAACGTACGGTCCTTTCCTGTGCGCAAAAATATTTACTCGCAAGCTTTAAGAGCTATTCCGCTTCACGCAGGTTTGTGTGCGTAGGCGATACTTAATATACAGCCCGAAACAAAGCGCAACCGTCGGAAGACTGCCTGACCCTATGCTAACAACCATATGAAAGCGAAGATTGTCCCCACCCTCATTGCTGTGTTTGTTGATTTATCTCGGGCACGAGCCTATGAATTTAGGTACTAGAGATCCTAAAGTCGTCTCTTTTCATCATGTCTCTTTCTCTCTCTCTCTCTCTCTCTCTCTCTCTCTCTCGATATTCTTGATTTTCCTCAGTCTTTGATTGCCTACTAGTTGTTTCAGTTTTAGCAATTAGTCTATATTTTAATATTTTTTCTTTCTTTTTATGACAATAATTAATACAAGGATAAAACTATAAGATGCCGGCATTTAAATAATAATAATAATAATAAAAAGTGAGATTAATGGTAATTGAATTAAATAACAAATGAGGGGTAATTTCATTCGGATTTCGCACGACTCTTGCTCTTCGCGCTTTTCTCTTCGATGCTTGCTGATGATAAGGGTTCATTCACCGATCGAAATGATCCACGCATTGGATCGTATTGTTTGCTACCCTCTGATTCTGGGAAGGGAACGAGACAGATTGCTCGCATCGCAAGACTCGCATCAAAGGCATCATGCGTCATATCCATGGTTCTATGTTGATTCATTTGATCGGCGCGCATTTGTGCGCACAATAACCGTTGGATTTATCTTTATTACGTGACAATAAATGGGAATGTACAATATGAAGGAAGAATCGTACCTTTGGCAAATAAGAATTCGCGGTTCAATAAAAATTGACAAAAAAGAAAAAATTATTTTTTAGGAGGATGTTATTAATTAACGGCAATGAATGCGATTAATAATTTTCCTCGATACATCAGTTATATAATACTGCAATTTTATTTTAACCGTGATTTTATCCATCAATACTGGTCTTATCTGATATGCCGGATCTGCGTCTGATAAGATTTTATTGACTGATGAATGCAATTTATTGATAGATTCCCATTGATTGTTACACCTCGCAATTCTATGAAAAAAAGAGTAATCGGATAATCACGCTTACTTTTATCGTTTATGTCGAATGTAATCGAGAAGAAATGAGAGAAAGAAAGAGAGAGAGAGAGAGAGAGAGAGAGAGAGAGAGAGAGAGGGGAGAGAGAGAGAGAAGAAAAGAAAAAAAGAAATATTTCGTATTTCTTAATTCACGCACTGTACACATGCACGGGTCACGACCTTTTAAATTTGATAGCAAAAGTCGAGTGCAGATCGCGATCCGTTTTTCGCCATTTCTTTTTGTTGTTTGCTGCTTTTTTTTGGATGACGTGAGAGATTGCGCCAATGCAAAGAAATTGTTCTGTTATGCAATCATCTGATAATTACGTAAATTTGTTTCAATTATATTCTGCACATAAAAATTATTTGTCATTAATAGATCATCAAAAGAAGTGACTGACATCAGATAATACTAATCTTGATTGTCATAATTGTTTGTTATTGTCTAAAATATCTTATAAGTATATGATACTAGCAGCAATCTTAAAATCTAAAATGAAATAGAGAATTAATTGTATTATGATGACGAGTTAATTAATCAATATAAAAAAATATAATGAGAAAATAATTAAAATTTCCTCTTTCTATCTTTTTATCTTTCTCACACTTCAATTATAACCCTTGAACACCACACTGGGTTACGGTAACCCAGTCCGTTTGAAACAACAATGATTTTTGAAAATTTCTTTCTTCTTTTTTTTCAAAATATCTTAGTTACCGGAAATTTTATGATATTCTTATCTATATATTCTTTTTCCTTACTGTCTGTTGTATCGATTAAAAAAAAAAGTTAAAATTGATGCATTAGATCTCGGGATAAAAGCAAAAGAAGACTCCAAGGTTACCGTAACCCATGTGTGGTGAAATCAGGTGGCGAAAATAGTGTGGTGTTCAAGGGTTAACACTATTTCATACGTATGATTTTAGTAATTAAAAAAATCTATAAACATGTAAATCGTAATCATTGATGATGACGCAAAGTTTGTGAATCATTTGACAAAGCTTATAGTTCATAAATACATTCACACTTCTGCGAATCATACAGAACGAAATCCTTCGTACTAGAACAAGCTCGTATCGTCTTTATTTTCTGTTATTTTCTGAATTCTAGGTGTATTTATTGTAATATCATTTACATATATTTTTTATAAATTTTTGAATTATGATATTACATAAAACTTTATTTTTTAGAACATATACTTAATAGTTTTGTAAAAAAAACTATAATATAATAAAACTAAAAATTTCAATAAATATTTAATATTTTACGCAATTTTATAATGTAACTACTACAATTTTTCTATTTAAAATAATTATATATATTTTACAAATATACATATATGTATATTGTACTGATCCTCGAAAAGTATCACGAGGCGCGTACAATATGCAGCTGTCTCTACACCTAAAGACGATTTCAACATTTGTTTTTCTGTACCACGAGCGGTAGTCTTTCGATGTGAGCTTGCCGACGGAAGTGACACGTAGGAGATTTCGCTTTACACGTAGTATTCTGACAAGCACTAATTTGTCATTCAAAATAATTATCTTCGTCTAATCATAACATTTATTCTAAAATCCTAAATACCTAGCGCGTTGTTATTCAGTTATTAGCAAAAAAGAGGAAATAGTGACTGTTTTTTTTTTATGAAAAAAGTGACAAAAATAATCTTTGAGGCATTAAAATAATAAACTTTTTATAAAATTTTTAGAGTAGTTAAGGCCATTTAAATAAAAAAATAACATTTGTACTCTTATTTTGGTTTATCTTTGGATAGCCTAACACAGACTTATCCAATTTGAGCTCCGGAGCCAAAACGCAAAGCCATCGACGCAAAATAATTCAATGTGAGTAAGATTTTAGGAACTATAAAATGTTGATAAGCGTCACTCAGATGCGTATTAACTTTACAGTCCCCAAAATCTTATCTACATTGAATTTTTTTGCATTGATGGCTTTGCGTTTTGGCTCTGGAGCTCAAATTGGACAGGCTTGGTTTAACATACAGCATAGCAATGTATCTAGATGTTCTTGATAAAGCAAAAAAATAAACACATTCATCAGATATAATGAAAAATAGATAAAAATTTAAAAAATGCAAAGCAAAACCTATTCTTTAAATGTGCAAAAAATATTTGTAGTCATCAAAAGTTATATTATCTTTTAGTTTCACATCTACCTGAAACTCAAAAACGACAAATTTAACAGGAACGAGTACCTATGGACTAATACCTAGTTATCAACGGTGAGCGGGTAGCAATTCATTGTTATCAGATGAGAGAACAAAAATACGAATAGAACGCTTATGTTTCTTAAATCTTATGTCAGCTCAAGAAAAACAGATAGTTATAGTGATTCATTTTGGACAATAATAACTAGTTTTTAGTGATTTAAAAAAAAAGTAACAAAAACTTGAGTGATTGAATGGCAACGCTATAAATCCAATTATGAATTGTCCAATATAATATATTATTCAAATCGAAATTATGCAAATAGTGCGGATCTTAATATTTCAATACTGAAATTCGTTAATTTTGAGAGAGAGAGAGAGAGAGAGAGAGAGAGAGAGAGAAAACTGTTAGATGAAAAAAAATGTTGCGTCGCTTGGTCTATGCCGCAAACGGCAGTCTCGAGACAGGACGAAAGTAAGTATTCTCCATGAGGCGTCGGAGAACGTCAAACAGTGGGGCGTCTTGAGTGGTCGATAACGATGGTGGGGATCTCTCGTGACAGACTCAGTCAGAGAAGGCAAAGTTGGGGTACACTGCGAAATGTGATCGCGCCGGTGATATCTGGAGGAGGGGAAAATATGTAGAAAATAACAAGTGGGGATAATTGTCCGTCATCACAGGAGGGTCTCTTCGAGTGGGGAAGGGATTGCAGAAGGGGAAATCCTGACCACCTTCGAGGTCCTCCAACTCCATTCGGCTCGACGTTTCGTGCACTCTGTTAGATTATATTCCGCTCAGTTCTTGTCTGCCCGGTGACAGATACGGGACGTTCTCTGGTTCCTTTCTTTTTTTTCTGACAGTTTTTTTCTTTGCCTTCTTTACTTCTGACAAAACGAAAACGAACATAAGCGGAGGAAGAGGAGAAGATATCGAAACTTATCAGTACGCCCGCTAAGATGCAGTGAGTCTTTTTCTAATGAAAAACTTATTTTATGAATGGTGTGCTTTGGTCATTTGTTGATTCGTCTCATGATTGATATTTTTTATATTTTCTGGAATGATGCTTTGTGTGTGTTGTTTATTTTTATCATAATGTGTAATTAATTATATTTTGATAAAAATTGTATATGTTACGCAGGATTTTGATAAAATTTGAAGATTATGTAGAAGTTATGTGAATTATAATATATGAAAGAATCAATAATAAAATTATACAAATATATTGCTATGTATTAAGAAAATAATTGCAAATAATGAATATATATGTATTGCAATTTTATATATGTGTGTGTGTGTGTGTGTGTGCGTACTTGCGTAGAACGGACCAATGCAAAAGTCGATACAAACTTTTGGAATTGTTCTGATAAATTGATAACGTGTGACAAAATTATTTATTTATTAATCTTATTAGCAATATACATATATATTTTTTAACCTCTTGTTAGGTATATATTTTTTATTTACTTATAGTTAATCTAATTAATCTTTAATATTAAAAGTTATAATATGATATTACATGTAGAGATATACACGTGTATATCATGTAGAGATATATAATGTAACATTTTTTTTATCTAACAATTCTCTCTCTCTTTCTCTCTTAAAATTAACGAATTTCAATTTTGAAATATTAAAATCCAGACTATTTGCATAATTTTAATAATGAACTATTATATTGGATAATTCGTATAGTTGAATTTATAACACTGCCATTCAATCACTTTGATGTTTGATTACTATAAGTTTGATTATTATAAAAAAAGTTATTATTTAAAAAGCCATTTTAATAATTTTTAATTATTGAATTATATTTTTTTTATTGCAATATGTTATTTATTTTGTCTATAATCGTGAATGTATCGATACGTAATCAGTTAACCGCTTTGATTATACCTACATATTCTCTTTTTTTTGGATCCATCGATTAAATGCATTTTTTTTTTAAAACCCAGGCTTTATCTTGCCAAATAAAAATAAAATAAATAGCGATAATCAATGCAGCCAAATAAATACAGCGTGAACAAGATATTGTAGTCTTTTATATAATACCGATATTAATTGACATTTAATATACTGGCACTTGAATATCTAAATCTTAATCTTAAATGTTATATTCTCTTGATTCACCGATATTTATATTCAGTCTTTTACTTACTGTACTTCATAATTATTAATTTATCCGATAATATATATTATTTAAATCGCAACCAGATAGAGATGTGCCGTTTAAAGAAATAATCTTAATGTATATCTAATATATGTAAGTCTTTTACATTGGTTTGCGCGCGCGTACTTTTAAAAAATGCAGTTCTCTATTCGCATTTGTATCGCATCTGTAAACATTAAACTCGTATACTAACACGATTTGATCTTGCGCTCTGTCAACCCTGACCGTATAAAAAGATCAGCGATGATATCTTAAACAATCTCAATGCGGCTAAGCAAATAAGAAATGGTGCCCTTCTTATCTTTCGTCATACAAGATATCTACCGTGTTACATGATTCTTGAAATAGCACAGACTTTTCGCTATATTAAAATTATAATATTTTCTATAATCATAATTTCCTAGAAGCCTATTATTGTACATCTAGAAAAGAAAAATAAGAGAATTAACTTGATATTGAGACTTTAGTGATTTTTAATATTAAGTTTTAGAGAGAGAGAGAGAGAGAGGGGGGGGAGGGGGAATTAACAACATGATTTCATTCAAGCGGACAAAATTTTATTTTAAAACTATTACATTATGATTTCAGAATGGTGAAAAATTATAAAAAAATTTTGTATTGATACTATTCAGCCATGATGTAAGAATATATATTCTTTAATCACGTATTCAGTTATTTTGAAATCTAATTTCATATACTGTCGAAAAAATTCTAGAGCTTGCTATCGATTTCTGCATTGATATCCATTCAATGTAAATACAAATGCATTTTTTTATCTTTGAGTAACGCATATATAAATATGTACTTGATCAGTAAGCTTATCATTCTCATCTTTACGTTTACCCCGCCTTCTTCCGCGAGCCATCGTGAGAAGCGTCTTATCAGCTCGGTGGGTTCAGATAGTCCTACGGCAGCAGGGCTATAACCCCGTTGACATTAAACTCGCTATATTGGATTTCGCGAAATTCGCACTCCTCACCAACCGTGCGGAACCCTCGTCTTTCTCCGGTGGCAAATAGTATGCGTATTATGTCGATTATCTTTTGTTTATTAAATAAATTTGTCACGCACACACGTTGTAATTCCGACAAGCTAATCTGGAATTCTCCATTGAACATTAAATAAAAAACAATGAAAAAAATTGAAATTAATTCACGAAAACTTCTATTATCATCCACTTTAATGTTGAATAATTTCTATACATTCGCATCAGTAAACATGTTATCAAATTATGTCATAATTCGCATTTGTTATATGTTGTTAATATTAGAATTTCTTATCTGACCGGTTTCATTGACGTTATGGATTATCTAAATAACCGCGTCGATTATTATTACTTGAAGAAAGAGTTGTAGGAGGAAGAATTCGAGATCGAGATTACTACAGGCGATGCGTGGCGGTAATAATTAAAAGTGCGACGGGAGTTCTTAGAAGAAACCCGAGATCTGCTATTGAGCTTCTCGTGCAACCGTTACGCACAGAATATGCGCGCACACATACATCCGCGCGCTGATCATAAAATCACCCTCGATTCCTGTTAGTATGATGTTACGTCATTGAACATTCGTGTTTGTCAAGAGCAAACTATAGGTCACAAGAAATATTCTTTCTCCATTTGTTCATAGGATGAACAAATAGAAATTTATTTGTGTATTTCTGTGCATTCTTTGTGTATTTTTCTTTTATAATGATTAGAATATTTATATTTAATATTACATTAACTGATGCTCTGAATAATTACAGTATATATATATAAAAAAATAAAAATTTTTACTATAAATACTTTAATTTTTTTCTAATCTTCCATAAACGTTATATTTTTCAGAGAGTTCAGAATTGTAATTTTATTTATTTAGGATTTTTATCAATATTTGTTGAACATGGGACGCATTGTGTATTTTTTCGCTATTTCTGCAACCTTTCACGGTTTGTCGAAGGAAGGTTCCTTCCGCCTCGCCACCATCGGTCGTTTACATTGCGAAACGCATTAGCGAGACGGATCGTGCGCATCGTTGCACCGGGTGTGCAATTGCATGCAGCGCGTGCCCATTTAATA
This sequence comes from Mycetomoellerius zeteki, assembly GCF_001594055.1. Lineage (NCBI taxonomy): Eukaryota > Metazoa > Arthropoda > Insecta > Hymenoptera > Formicidae > Mycetomoellerius > Mycetomoellerius zeteki. The sequence goes on along the minus strand of NW_017257357.1, from coordinate 129,007 downwards.
CCATTTCCTCTCGTATTAGTGGTTTACAAAGTACCCGATTGCACCTGGTACACAACCATCCAGGATACGAGCAACCAGTTTCACGGAGAACGGTCTCGCTCCTGATGCACTCGTATTGCATCGGACGTTCCATCGCACTTAACCGATGCACTTAAGACGCATCCTCGTGCCCGCTGAGCTCGTGTCAGACGTACGACATATCCTAAGACAATCGAAACCGTTAGGCGACTCTCATTCACCGGTATTTACATTACCGATGTAAAATGCACGCGAGTGTAACTCTTACTTGCGATCGAAAATGCAAATAAGGATAAATTTTATTTTTCGACATAAGAATTTTTTTTTCTTCGATACAATTAATTTGAAAATTGAAAATTTTATTACTTTTTTACGGAATACTTAGAAAAAAATTTGTTGTGTGCCGATTGAAAAAAATTTAAATTCTATTTTTACAAATTATTTTTTACCCTCCTTCCTTCATTTTGCAATTTATTCAGAAATGTATCTGTCTTCTTTTGCATCGTTGAAAATATTTTCATTTCGATCGTCGTTGATATCAATGTTGTTTCGTGTCATAACCTACCATAACGTTACGTAAATATAAATCGTCTAAGCAGATTTCCTGAAAGGTCGGGCCACATCGGGTGTCGAGTTCACTGTTAGCCTGCAAATTTCATATTCGTCACAATTCTACTGGCAATCAAGAGTAATGCTGAATATGCATTTTTGCACGCGAGTCGCAGTTTTCGTCTAGCATTCACGTGCGAATAATATGCATGTTATACAGTATGCATGTATAACATAGAACATCGAGTTATAGAAAAATTTAAATTAACATTAACAATTAAATTAATTAAATTAATTAATAAATTCTATCATACAAGAACGTTGCTAGAGACATATCGCTAATGTCTAAATAAAGTTTGTATTTCTCTAAAATTTTCTTTTTACAATTTAAGTCTTTATGTGCATGTCGTTGGTATATTATTACATATAAAATACATTCGGTCTGTAGTATTAAATCTTATCAATATGTGTCATGTTTTAAATATTTTGCATATTATATATCTTTGTCCTCTATATCTCTATATATATTCTAACATTTGACATATCACAAACCTCGTTTCACGTTTAATTTTTGACGAAATTGCACGCGCTTATCGTTGTTTCTATCTTTCTTTGTCGATCGGCGATGAGTTTGGAGGCTACCACGTGAGAAGTACCTCGGTAATCGTCGACATCGCGAGAGCGATCGCAAAGGTATCTCCGGACACGTACCGGTACGCAGAAACGTGCCCGGGCCACCGCGCGACTGTTCAAGGCCGCATCCGTATTGACATCACTGCGAGCGTACAGCGATGCTTTCGTTTGTTTTACGCCGGTCGCTTCTTTACCTTGTTTGGGACACGTTAATACGCTCGGAGATAAAATGCACGTGCGCGATGCGCGCGTGGCATGCAGAGCGCATCGACGATGGCACAGGACTTTTTGCACATAATTATACGTAATAAAAGATTCTCTCTGCCAGAAAAGATTTATTGTTAGAGAAAAAAAGAATCTATCGAGGGGTTTACCATTATACAGTTCAAATAGATTAATTTAAATTAATTTAAATCAATAACGATTATGAATAATTGTATTCCAAATATGTAATTGCATGCTACATAATTAAAAGGCAAAGTAGATAAAAATAATTTTTTAAATTATGTTTTGTAGGAAATGTAAATGAAGAACGTTTCTCAATGTTTAAATATAATTGTTATAATTTTCATGAAATCACAAATAAATATCACCGATTGTTTTCTATTCGTACACGTCGTGCAAATATCATCCTTGACTACCGTAACGATTGAAATTTTCGAAAAGATCTCGGAAAATTTCCTCCAGAGGATTCATCGACATTCCCCGCCGATGATAGGTGTTACTTTGAAAAATGCGTTTAAGTGGAGACACATAATTCGCTCTCGTCGTGCCGTATGCCTGGAAGCTCGTTATATTATTCTGTTCAGGTTCAGGTAGAATCCTGCTGTGCTCCTCAAGTGGCCGTCGAGCCGAAACCAGGTATAAACAACTCGTAATGGTAATGGCAATGGTAATGGAGTAGCCATGTCGTTCGGGACTTTCATATGATGAGGGTCATCCGTACAAGTAGGAGACGCGAGGGAGGTCGAAAGGGTGTTCTTCCGTTCTTCGGTTCGGGCACGCGCCCGCATTATATGACTCAAACCACGGTTTCCGCTCTCCCGCGACGGTTACTTTCCGCTGTTTCCGACATGGAACAGTGAATTTTTCCAATGTATGTACTTATTATGTGTGATAATAATACGATAGTACTGTTATCGGTTACAAAGATATGTTTACATAAATTAGTTGCACAAGTAGGAAAATCTTTAGGTTTTTTCTTATTATATATATAAAAAAAATATATATATATAAGCGTATAGTAATTATATTACAGTAAATACTCTTCGTGTCAATTATTTATTTTTTATCTTACACTTTTTTTATCTAGAGTTTCTCTATTTTCAATATTAGCCCAAAGTTTAAAAAATGTTAATAGATTATAAGTTTGTGATTGATTTATAAGTGTACGCAATCTAACGTTACGTATATATGTGATATGATCTGTAATAAAAATAAAAATAATTCTCTAGGGTCGAACGATTGATCCGAACGATCGATTCACGAGGTACACTCCGCCTCGTGATCCACATATCCCATGGGTAGGGGCGTATTATTCGCGAAACGTAATCTATGAGTGAAATACGAAGCACACGAATCGCGATTCACACTGTTTTTTTATTTAACCTTTTTGTTAGTATTAACTATAGACACCTAATTAAGTTTGGTTATTTTATGTGCCTGTAGACATTAGACTAACGTCACTTGCTATGGATAGGCTATAAGCTTTCAACATTTATTTTGTCAACGACTGTTTAGCAACAAAACATTCATGCTACATATTTTTTATGTTTAATGTTTATATTACAAACTTGTATAAAAAATAAGAATCGATCAAAATATTTTCTTTGTTAAAATAGTAAAGAGTAAAACAATTCAGTGTTTCAACTCCTATGTTCTCTAAAAAAATATTTTCAAGAAGTCGCTGTGGCCATCAACAGTGTCGGTCACCGCTGAGTGTCTACCACCTGCAGTGCGCCTTTTGCACAGAAATTTCCTGCAGCGAAAGGATTAATAATTATATATATATTCAGTTTCTCTCTTAAATTTCAAAAACAACTCGATTATCTTTAAATATCATTACCTGAATTTAACATAAACATCGCGGTGCGAGAGAAACAGCGATGCCGAAGAGAAAGATGCAGTTTTGTTACAATTCTAATTAAGGTATACGTCCCAGTGTCCGGACATGTACCTATATCCGGACACTTACACAAAATTTATTATTATTAATCTCAAATGCTTTTTTTATTACAGTATTATAATTTAATTGCATTTAAAGATTACAATTAAATTATAATATTACGTTTTAAAAAGTGTATTTGAGACTAATATTAACTTAAATAAATAAAGTGTTATGTAAATGGACATAAGTTATGTCCGGACATAAGTACATGTCCAGTCACTGGGATCGGACAGTACTTATGTCCGGACAGTTACACAAAACTTTTATTTATTTATATTAATATTAATCTCAAATGCTTTTTTTTTATCTTAAAGATCAATTTGAATTAGTTGTCTTTTGTCATTAAACATCTATTTATATTATTATTTTCTGTCAGCATATTAATTTTCCAATTGTGGTCGGACACTGGGACAATTACGTCTCAATTCCGGCCACTGGTACTTACATTGACGCATTCTATTATTTATTTAAATATTTTAATTAATAATTGTTATAAGTGGGTTCAAATAATTTTTCCTTGCTTAAAGGAGTCTTGAGTTTTCAAATGAATACAAATATTTATATTAAAAATCTTTTTGATATTATAAATTGTATTATTTATGAGAACCTAACGCTTAAACGTCCGGCTACTGGGACATTTACCTTATTATTAATTTTTTTGCTACTCTGATATCGTATATAAGATGTATTGGGCATGAAAATTTACAAGATTTTACGATAAGCCTTTTCAGGTGAAATAATAGTGTTATAAGTGTACCACTAAAATCAGTTCATATATGTTTCCATTTTCGTTTCTAAACAAACTGAATAAACGATTTATATTACTCTATTGATATTGTGCTAGAGAAACAATATTTTAGACTAACCAAATAATGTGCATCATTTTCTGTGTTCTATTATAATATATATGTAAGTTTTGCTGTTATAGTTCCTCGTTGTATCGACCGATGAGTGGCGTGGGTGCGATGGGTACTGTGGCTGGAACCGGAGGGACCTATACCCTTCCTTACATGACGAGCAGCCCCACTGAGCTAACGTCGTCGCCTCAACTTTGGAACGCTCAGGGTAGGTATTAGTCATGAAAATAATTGATCAGGTAATGCTTACGTCGCGTCGGTTCGTCTAGATAAATTTCTGACGCGCGCGTATAAGATGGATGACGTTTGTAATATTCGTGAATAATAATGTCAGTGAATAATCGTGACTCAAGAAGCTTTTAGAAAGTTTCTTAAACATGATCTTTCAATTAGCGAAAAAACTGTGAATTCCTAAAAGGATGAAATTGTTGTTCGTAAGTTCTTTTTCATAATATATCTTCGTTGACAGTTACAGGTCTGAGCGGACTGTCCATACCTGAAGATTACGGCAGCAAATCTTCGGGTACTGTATCCCATCAATCTCTACCGGCGTTTTCGCAAACACCTTTCGGTGCTCGGTCGAGTTTCCGTGGTTACAGTCCACCGTATTCGTCCTCTCAACAGAATACCACTGGGAACGCCGCTGTCTCCGCCGAAGCAGCTTCTTGGACGTATGCATCACCTACAACTGACGCTTTAACGACACAATATGGCACACCGTCGAGACGGCAGACTGTTAATCCAGCAACAGCACCGACGCAAATCAGTGCCGCCGCAAGTTTGACTGCAAGTAAGTATTTTTCCATCAATCAACGTAGAATAATGCTATTTTTATTATTGAATGGAATTAAATATAATTAAAAATTAGAGTTAAATTATAAAAGAACTCTTTAATGCTTAATCCTTAGAAATAGAAATAAGTACATGAAAATTATTAAGGCTCTTTCTTCTCAATAAAAATGCATGTTTATGAAAAAAATTGTTCCATTTATTATCATTTTAAAAGTAAAAAGTTGACTTTTTTGCAAATATAATTAAAGAGGTAATTATATATACAATTGTTCAAGATTCAGCATTAAAAGAGTTAATAAGAATTGCTCAACATATTATGCGAATTTAAAAAATGTCATCGTATATTACTATACAAGTTGATAATTTCATTCTTTTCATTTTAATGCTGAAAGAAATCATGAAAAATCCTTATTAAATATATCTGATAATAAATTCATTTATAATTTGTCAGCTTCTGAAATTCGTCGTATCAATATTTGTAGTGATCGCCGTATATTCTCACGATTTAGATTGTCAAATCGCAGGGTTCGTGTCTCCGGCAATAAAATCCGGCAAAAATCAACGAATATCGTTCGATAACGTGAACGTGTGTTGGCCATTTTACTTGATTTGTGGAATTTAATGAGAAACATTCTTCGTAACTTATTAATTATCACGACTTCAGTATTTTGTAATTTATTCACGTCATTCACGTGCAGCTCCAGCGCTTTGATGATGTATTGGAACCTTTATTTTCTATCTCGTAGGATATTAATTTAGTTTATAAAGCTATTCTTAGAAAAATTTAAATTTTTTTTTAGACTGAAGATACTTTGTTGGCAATTTAATGATACTTTTGATATTGATACTTTTGAAAATGTGTGTGTTTGCTAATATTTATCGATCATTGCTTGCAAAATTTATTTATATGCGTTTTTGGACGTAAATAGCATGTATTCTCTGATTATGGATAACACGATAGATGCTTTGTGGGGACTGAAGCTTCATTAATTAAAGTTTTTCTTCTTTATTTTTCCAATTCGATATTTTTTTTTCAACTAATTTCTAAACTCATATAGCAGTTCGAAATATGAAACCGCAAAGTGCAGGGTAACATGGGTACAGGCAGTTGGAAGTGACTGATCTGTAAGCAACCCTCATTCGAGGAGATCCTTGAGGAACCAGAGACTCCTCTGGTCGTATGCGTCGGCGCGCCTATCGTGCGTTTCTGAAGTGGGCGGTGTCCTTTGATGCTACGATTTTTCGTCGCGCGCATCTGCGATGCTATATAGGAATAAATGAGCGCCGGCGCTAAACGACATGAGGTGGCATCCCGCGTTGCATCGACGTGCAGCGACATGGATATCGTCAATCGTGATCGGTGGGCGTGTTGCGTGTATAGACATACATGCTCCTTCGGACTCATCTCGAATTCCATGTTTGATATAATACGTCAAATTCGCTCTTTCCAAAAGCTACATGATCGATTAAAAAGATAAGAGAAAAAAAGGAAAATACTATTTTTATATTATTATTTTCTCACCCGTAGTTGAGGAATTATTTTTCCGTCGATTGTAGATTTATGACGATGTTGTTTTTTAACCGAAATCCATTCTATAGGATTTTTAAATAATTTGTACGATTCCGGGCAGCCAAGTATTGCTTCTCCGCGAATGATGAATTAGCGGTAATTTAAGCTGTCGCACTCTGATCGTATTACAGTAGTCATAAATAACTGAGAAAAGGATTCGATGCTTCGGTAGACGTGGAAAATTCAGTATGGAGGCGAAATCGGCTTGGGTGACACGGATAATCGCATAGTTGTGACTAATTCGTTCACGGTACTAAATTAGGGCTGTTCCAGCAAACCACTCAAAGATCGTGTTTCAGTATCCCCTTACTTGACAGCATCCCAGGGGGCAATATTTCTCATGCGACTTTTTTAGCCAGCTCATAACTATTTACGAGTGCCTTTAATGAATATTGGATGATCGATAGGATAGATGGTGCGTATCTTATGAATTTCCATCGTTATCGGGAGAGACTAAAAATTTATCTTTCCTATGGGTCACTGCCTGCTGACCACTGACATGTCGACTTTGTAAACGAGAATCCGCGATATGAATTCGCGGTTTTGTTATGTTTTGTTGGCCTGTCGGGAGCAGATTAACTAATAAATACCAATGAACTCTTTTCCAACCCACAATCGGTCATACACATTTTATAATACTCTTTACGATCTCGCTAATTTAAGTTATGCATTGTGCAGGATCCGATCCAACACATCTTCAGGAGAGGAAATAATTATTTATTATTTTATATAAATATATAATCCTTATTTTGCAATAATTTTGCAATTCATTCATATTAATTCACCATCTTAAAAAAAAAAAATAATACGAAATACTTTATTTCCATCTTTCAGGCTAAAAACTTAGGCATTTTTTAGAAATTTATTTGGGACATTTTAGAAGAATGTACCTGCTATTTTCTCGGAAGCGATGATTCGGTAATTACCGTGAAGCATTCTTTTGCTTCGTGGAAGCATTCCCGTCGCCATTTCGAGTTTCTTTATCGTCTACCATTTCGGGCTCATAATAGCCGTGAAAGAGCCATCGTCCTAATGTATCTTTATGCCATCATACGCGGTTGGTACGCGACACCTGTTTCCACGACGTCATGCGCCGACGACTATCGAAGAAGGCATTGATATGACCATGACCTAGGTTGCATGAACGCTTAGGTCTAATCTAGTTATATCTACGCGCGATATAGAGGTAACGATAGGGCTGTATCTAACAGATGCACGTCAGTTTACGATAATTTTCAGGTGTTAACGCGTACAGGTATCTAATCGAATACTAGCCAGTAATAAAACGCAGTCTAACTCATATCATTCGACTTAGGAATGAAAGCCCACATAACTCCAAAGTTATATAAGTTTTTCTCCGGGATAATTAAATCGTGTTGTAATCTTTCAGCGATTTAGTTTTTCGTTTAAATGTACTATGAGATTATGCGAAATCATAAGCATCAATTGAATTACAATGAAAGCAAGTTCGAGAAGTTTATCAGTACACAGCTATTTTTGAAAATACGATATCATAAGATATTCAGTAAATCGTAGTACAACCGTTGAGAAGGATATATCTGATGTAAATTAAAATCACAATGTTCTTAAGTCGATCGAAGATTTATGGCAATGTAATATCACGTTCGTCAGGCATGTCACGTAGAGGATAAGCTCGATAAATTCGATTAAGACGTAAAACTTTTTTTAAATACCTCCTCGGTGTCGTCTGCAATTAATTTTAGTTCTTATGCAAGCTCAAGTTCACGACCGAAGTTGATATGGCACGCAACTCGTTACTTGTGATGCGCTTCTCCTTCTGCGCCCCTAACTTGCTCTCTTTCTTCTGTCCACATTTTCGGCAATAATTAAGACTCACTTCATTGATAACGCTTGACAAGTACATTGAACGTTAAACCAACGCGTCTCGATCATTTATTTTAGATACTAATAATGACACCAAGATAAATGTGCCTCCTCAAGGTTCACGGAGGTCGACCGGACTTCTTTATCCGCCTGACATAAAAGTTCGTCATGCTGAGAAAGCAATGAATCAAGTTGAAAATATCTTGTCGAATCTCAAGACGCCTCTGTTAAATATTTTTTTCACTACAAATATCTGTATTAATTTTTGAAGCGTTTTTCATTATAATTTAGAATTGTTTCTTTTAATAAATTTGAAAATGTTTGCAAAAAATTTCACAGTTTCAAACATTTCGAACATTTTGAAAAATTCTCATATCGCATATACTTATTGTAAAAAATGAACCGAATATTTGGTACTTTTAATATATTATATAAATTAATCGTTCTTTCTCAAACCTTTTTCCTTCTACTTTGTTTTTCATGCTCAAGTCGCTCGAAACGCTATTTTGTATTTTGACTTTTAGATTACCTTATATTACTATTTTTTAGCTATATTATAACGTAATTGGATACATGTAATAAAAATCAAAATAATTGAGATATTATCGAGAGAAAAAAATAGAAAGGGAAAGATGCATCTCTGAGGGATGTATCAGCCGGAGAGGGAAAGTTTAGAGAGTTTAAGTGGTTTTTCAGGGGCTAAAGCTTGTGGTTACACATGCCACACCATCCGGACTTCGTTCTAGCAGACCGGCAACGAGACGCTCCTTTTAACATACCGCGACCTCGAGTGTTTCATCCGCGAGTTCATCATGCTGGCTGTGATTTAAGTTTAACCGTGCCAGACATCTTTCTCCTCCTACCTATAAGAGAACTCTATTTCTCTCGGTATATACTTTCGTATACGTCGTATATGTCGATGCAAGAGTAAGAGCCGTGCATCATCCTAAAGGATCGCGCACGTGGCCGTCCCTAAATTAATCCGGTTGATCCAAAAACTTTTCTTTTAGATCAGTATACGCTCACCTTTTTTTATACATTTTGGCTATTTTATATTCAAAATTGATGCAGATCTACTTACCGCTAGTTTTTACTTAAACTTAATTATACATATAAACATCGATCATTGAATACTAATTTAGAAAATTAGCGACAGAAAATTAATTTTTAATCTTTAGTTTTTCAATGTATTTTGTAATAATGATTGAAAAAGATAGAAAAGTCAAAGTCAATAAATAATGCTAATTGCAATACGCGTAATGCTTGCACATCTGGCGCGAATGGTCATGCAAATACATACGCTGCACGGGTAATTGTTGAGCTTTCTGTATGAAATGATAAGTATTGCAAAGCCGAGGGCAGATTAGAGCGGTCAAAGGAAACAAAAGCACAGGTGAACAAGAATGTTAATGCGACGATAACATAGTTATTATCGCGCCGAGGTATAAGCGTCTAACTGTGAAATTAAGTTCGCTGGAATACTACAAGAAATAACGTGCCATAATCTGATTTATTATTTAATCTGCGATATAAAAAAGTATGCGTTATGTAGTGTTACTTTTATTACTTTTTCCTACATTTACTACCTTCGTAGTATTTTTTTCTATTTTTTTTTAAATATCGTCGCGATTTGCAGTTTTCTTTCTCGCGATGCGTGCTCGAGGATAAAGTGTCACGAAGGTCGGAATGCAACGGCGTCGTTCGGATGCGAAAGTGCAACGTAAACCCTTGTACGTACCTCTAACGTAGTGAGGACTTCATACAGGATACCTAGCTACGTCAGCTACTTTTTGCTTACATAATATCCGATTGCTTCCCAGTCTGATTTCGCCCCTAGAAGATTCTTGTGTCCTCTGACCTCTTCGTCCTCGTCGTCAGTTCGGTAACTCAATACCTGCATTTTAATTCCCTGACTCTTCCCCCTGCGTCCTTTCATATCTAGTTACGGACGCTTCTCTACTTCGAAAACTGCGTATCGCGTTATGGACACCATGAAACGATTCAAGCAATAAGATATCTCGATCTTAATTTTGATATAACGATGCAGAAAACGTGAAGGAAAAAAAATGATTTTTTTCTTTAAATGTATAAAATAGTATATGTGTAAAATATGTGTACAAAATAATTTTCACTGAGACATTCTAAATGATATTTATATGTACAATGCAATTATAATTATATGTATAAAATACTTGGAATGTCGTTGCATAAAAAATAGTATCATCGCCTATTATTTCCTTTTGGCTTGCAATTTCTCGCAGTAATAAACAGTAATAAACTGACGATTAATAGTCCACTATTTGTGGGTCAAGGTGGCGTCATGAAGGCGCGAGAACGCAACTCGACCCGTCCATATACATATGTGATGTGCTCTGACTGAGAGAGTTCGTAGGACTCGGATGGCATCAGCAGCTTCTTGCTTACCTACATACAATATCCAATTGCTTCCCAGTCGCATTTCTGCCGGATGTGCTGCTCGCGTTCGCCGACCTTTCTTCGTTCTCTCCTTCTCCGTTTTGCTTTTCTTCTCTTTTTTTTCACTAAGTAACTCGAGATGAATTCTCTTATTTTTCTCCGTCGTCAAGTGACGCGTTCGCTTAGTTCCTACTGAAAAGGATAAGCGCGACTTTACCTGGATTCGCGTTTTGATGAATGCTATTTAGTAACGATATGATCTAAATATAATAATTTCGGGCATCAATTCAAGAAAATTTTATCTTAATCTTTGATTAAATGGATAATATAATTTTTACTTTATAATTTTAATTAATAATTTTGTAATATAAGCATAATTCTATACGTACAAGCAACGAGCTTTTTAACGTAGTACATACGCACGTGGCTATTAGGTTGGTTCGCGTTATTATCAGTAAACGCCGGAAATTCTGATAACGCCATGTCCGTTTCCATCCTTCCCTCTGCTGCTTTTGCGTTTCCTGTATCCTTCCTTCTCTTTTTCGTATGTGCTCTTCATTTCATTGCCCGAGATTTTCATATTTACTCTTAATACTCGGTTACAACTTACGAAATTATACATAGTTATTAACATTGTAAGACTACTTATAGATTCACTATACGTTTAACAATTACAATAAAAATATAATTTATTTTAAAACATAAATATCGCAAGATATTTATTCCTTTGTAGTATTTTTCGTAATATGACTTTAAGAAATTAAGATCTTAATGGCTTTTATTGTTAGCTTTAAATACCAAATTAAGAGTCATAGAGAATAATTATGTATTTTTAATTTATTCATTAAAATTCTTTTGTAGGAACGTTACAAAATTACAGAAATTAATTTAAATTCTTGTATCTCTTTTTTTTATTTTACTAACATTTTAATTATTATTCTTATTTTTATTATTATAAATAATTTTTATAAATAATTGTTTAATTAATTTATTCTCGTTTTTCCGTTTGTCAAGGAAAAAATAAAAGTACATAAATTTTTGTAATGAACATTTCACATATTCTGGAATATGTTTATGTTCTACGTTGTGCTCTGAGAAACTATGCATATTCATAGTCACGTAATGGAAGTGGGGGAACGTTGCGAACTAACGAAACAATTGTTTCCGAGTCACGTAAAAAGAGGCCACTGCAGATATGGTTGCTCCCGTCAAAGACACATGTGTAGTTCTGTGCCTTTTACCTGGTCGCGCGAATGCATCATTTCGTATCATTTTACACCGGAAGCACGCGTGAATATTATGCGTTTTATTTTTCCGATAAAAAAGAAGATTTGTATAATGAAAAGGAGAAAAAGAGAAACCATCTTTATATTTTAGTTTATATCGCGTCTTATTTTTTTAAGGAAAAAAAACTTGTTTTACAAGAAATGGAACTAGTAAAAGTTTAGAAAGTAAATAAATGTATTTTTCAGTAAAGAAAGATATAATTAAAGAGAAGATTTATAATAAATTTTTTCTAACATTTCTTATTTTTATTTCTAAAGGTAAATTTTTTATTTGGTTGATTATATTTATTTCTAATCAAATTAATGCTAGGGTAACTCCGGCAAATACACCGCGCTGGGATTTACGCCGCAGAAGTCAGAAAAACTAGAAGGAGCGGGGGTAATTTTCCCATAACTACTCTGTTACATGCCTTTATGTTATATTAGTATTGTGTTATGATTTCAGCTTCTTATTGTTAATATTAATGAATTTATTGTGAGTTAAATCGATTTGTCACTGTAATAAGTAACGCCATCATAAGTTATAATCTACATAAAATGATTAATGTAGGACGTGTAAAAGACTTAGTGGTTATTTCGTGATACATATGTGTAGAGGAATAGTAAAGCATGTTTGCATTATTTGTAAATTTTTCATGAGCAATACCCCCTTTCCCCCTATGAGTAGCCATATATCCCACCCCTATGAGATATGCGGCAAAAATACAAAGAGGTTTCAAAAAGTTTATTTTTTAATATGAAAAATAAATATTTCGGATTTCTAATATTTTTTTCATAGTAGTAGACAGTATAAAGTTTTTACTGATATAGTTCGTTTACTATATAAACATAATAAATAATACTTAATAAATTAAATTTTTGATAGGTGCGGCGTATATACCGGAGTTACCCTATATTATGTTCTATTAAATTAATAATTTCTCATTATTAATATTATACACACACACGCACGCGCGCACGCACAACACACACACACACATACACACACACACACGCACACACGCACACGCACACACTTATGGGTTCAGCAATTATGTAGTTAGGATACATATAAGCTGGAGTAACCAGGAAGTACTTAACTGCAATTGCATAATTATTTTAGCTACTTGGTGATATTATAACCGTTATTATTTACTGTATATAAGTATGAAAATAAAAATGCAGATATTGACATTTGCGTTAATCTAATCTTTTTAAACGAATTGATATTATTAACAGTCGACGATACATTATGGTTTTAAAATCACAAGTAACACATTCACAGCCAATATATCTTTCACTTCAAATGGTTAAATTATATTATTTGATTTTTTAAAGAAAAGTAGAATGTTGAGATAAACACTGTTACATATGTGTGCATATTTATTGCATGCGATGCACCTGTCTGATCTTTCTAAGAAATTCAGTGTGAATGAAACACAGTGCACAACATCGAAGCAGAGTACTTTACGGAGGGCCGCGAGTGCGTGAATTGCGGCGCGATTTCCACACCCTTATGGCGTAGAGATGGTACCGGGCATTACCTCTGCAACGCATGCGGTCTCTACCATAAGATGAACGGAATGAATCGTCCATTAGTTAAACAACCACGTCGCTTGGTAAGGAAGGCTTCACGACGACTCCATCGTGATGTTAATCATCATCATAATTCGGGAATGGAACGGTTTGGCAAAGTCGTTTGCAATATTCAGAAAATTGAAGACTATGTAGAGCTACTACGTTGGGGCTTCGTATTTTATGTTTTGTTGTTTAACTTCATTGCTATTATTTATCCGAAAAATTTGTAGAAAAGAATTTTTTTTAAGCATTAAAAAATATGAATAAACTTGATGAATCTGATGCAAACAGTATTTTGTAAACCGTTGATTTCACGAATTGTACTGTACGCAACTGTACATTCGAAAAGGATATAAGAGAGAAAGAGACAGAGAGAGAATAACAATGGGATACTTTCTCGCTCATTCTCGTTACTGTCCAGGAGCCTATGTGGAAATTCGCCCGTGATGTTCTGCCCTTTTGTAAGTCCGAGAGATGTTCAGTAATCGCATCTCTGATCGTGACAAAATGAATTCTCCTGGCACCTTGCGATGCCAAACTCGCCTCTTATTCGAGGCCCGATATATCATCGTGTATATTTAATACACGCAGGAAAAAAGCACCCCTAACGTATGGCCTCATGTCTGTTTCAGTGGCGGACCAGGGCAATTTCTACAAAGACTTCTGTGGGTATAGTGGCACCCGTCGCGCCCTCGAGGAGAAATCGAGCCGTCGTTTGGTAGGTGTCATCCTCCCAAGTCAACATTCTCTCTCTCTCTCTCTCTCTCTCTTTCTCTTTTTGTCTGTTTTTCTTTTCTTTTGTTCTAGTAATAACAATTGTAACAATTTTTGTCTGATGTTTCTCTTTCTCTACCCATTCTTATCATTAGGACTCCCCTTGTTCCATAGTTCATCACTTTTACCGCATATTTCTTCAATTCATCATTGTCGTCGATCCATTATTGCGGCCGAGTAGCAGTAGAGTACAAGTACTATTAACACTTTTAAAAGTGATGTTATTTTAATCAAGTATTGTATAAATAAAAATATGTAGATAATATGATAGATAAATGAAGATTTGATAAAAAATCAATAATAGATATGGTGTAAATTAATATAATATTGCGATTAAATTAAATATATTAAAATATTAAAGTTTAGTGCTAGAAGACTGCTTGTGGTCAAGGATCGACAATTTCCGCCCTGTCCTGACTTTCCCGTAATTGTTCTATTCCCGTATTTTTTCGTGTTAACATCACGCTTTCTTTGATTCATTCATCATTATACTAAATGTCTATTGATTATCGAGACGAAGGCAGTCATCCTTGACTGTTTTCGTCATCGGTGGCGCATATCTAGTAGAAAACAATTTGAATCGTAGCCCCGAGGTGCCACTATACCCATGGTACGAGCACTCTCCTTCCCGAAATCACGTGCAGCCTGTTGTAAAGTACGTTTTATCTTTCAATTTCCGATCACACGGAATGATTCTTTGTGTCTGTTGAGTTTTTCCAGGCTCACGTGATCTTCGTGACCGAGGGTGGCTCACTTTTCTGCTCCGCGATCTCTACGGTACCTTGCACAGAAAACTTTCTATAATTACGGTAATTTAACCTAATCCTTTCCCGAATTCGCATCAAAACGTTTTAATAACTCAATGGGGAAAGCGATTGATCCGATATATACAATCATAAGTTTTTTTTCTTAAAGGTTTAAATATTGAAAAATTTTTTCCGACAATACCCGTATAAGATATATTAACTTCCTCCGAAATTTATAGCACAAACCTCTTTCATATTTTGTATATATTTTCAATATCATTCATAATATTGAATTGATTCTTACGTTTCGTATTCACAATCCTGTAATATAATCGTATACCTCTTAAGAGCAATACAATCCATCATTATACGCCTAACAGACTCTCGGCTACGAAATTCCTATTCATTTTCTGTTCTTTTTTGTCAAAGGTAGTAGCATATAATAACAATTTTATATCTTTTTAGTCTGCCACGAGACGCGTTGGTCTCTCTTGCAGCAACTGTGAAACTACGATGACGTCTCTATGGCGTCGTAATGCACACGGTGAACCGGTGTGCAATGCCTGCGGTCTTTATTACAAGTTGCATGGCGTCAACAGGCCGTCGACTATGAAGAAAGACAGCATTCAAACGCGCAAGCGGAAACCTAAGGGTGGAATGAAAAGCAGCGATACACCTCTTTCTGGCAATGTTGCGCAATGCACAAACAATAATAACAACAATAACAATAGCGTTAAACTTGAACCAGGTATACATACATTTCTATTAATTAAGTAATATTAATTAAGTTTCGATTATTGAAAAACTTAAAAGTTGTACAGTTTTTTTAATTTTTTACTAATCAGATTTTTTCTACCTTGAATTCTCCTTTATAAAGTTTTTGCGAAATACTTATCCAGATAAAATATGTTTGCTTATCTCATCATATTAATTTTGTACATGAAATTCAAATCATAATCTTATAAAAAAATTATTTTGTTGTTAATGTAGATACCTACAACGATTTGAGGATGGCTCATACCGGCGTGTCGCAAATGACATATCCAAGCAATCTTTACGGGAGTTCTCAATCTTCAAGCAGGCTAGTGCCCTATCAACCTGTATATTACGATCTGATCACTTCGCAGCAACAGCAACAGCAACTGCTAGAGACCCATTCACCGAAGATCGAATGTCCATCTCCACCTTGCACAACACGCTCACCTGGAATGGTCTCAGCTGGCCAATCGCCTGATCATCATCAACTCACTTCGCCACATATCGTCACTCTAGGCAGTCCGTCGACCAGTCCAGCTGGATCTAAAATTATACTGGACAATGGTCACCTCGAGAGATCTACGGTTGTGTCGATATCATCCTAAACACAGTCTGGAAAAATGTCGGATTGTTAAGGCAGGCAACAAATAAAAAAATTGTAGCCAAGTAATTAAGTGCCTGTCAAGCAAAAGACCTGGGTTCGATTCCCGCTTTTTACTTTTTAACCAGCGAGACATACAATCTCGTTGATCTTACTTTCCTGCGCGCATTGTGATACGCAAAAATTAAAAGTTATATCTTTTAAAAATGTGTGAAAATATGATAGCAGCGCTGTTGTAAATAAGAGTTTTAGGATGTTTTAGAACTTTAGAATTTTTCAGAAAATCGAAGCTTTTCCTTTGAAAAGAGAAATTTTTAAAGGAAAACAGATTTTTTTCTTTGTAAAAAAAATGATTTTCTTTGTTTATTTTATGCTATTTTTATTAATTTTTTTTCTTTTCTTACCAAAGAAGATTTTATTAACAAATCCTATCTCAGTAATTAAGACAATACCAAATTACGAATGATATTGTTGTATCTGTATATACATGTATATGGGAATTTTCTTATATTATATAAGATTATATATAAGATTATATGTAAGTGTTCTTATATTCCAACATAAAACTACATAAAAGCACAAGGATATTTTAATCGAGCAGATATGTAATATTTTTAATAGATATAACATAAAATATGTCATGCGAGAGCGATAAAAATGATAAGAATAATGTAATATAATATAATTAAATAATAAATATGTAGCAACAATGGTGTATATTATACGAGTAAACATATCTGACGATTATGCGAATAAATATATCCAATAATTATGACATATTTTTGTCTTTTTATAATAACAAGTTTAGCAAGTATTTACGTCAATATGTTTCGCATAATATACTTTTAGGATGTTGTGTATTGAGAGATATTAGATTATTTTTAAATAAAATGGGATATTTTAAACGAAGCTAAGAAGCTTTATTTTAATGATATTTATAATTTATATAATTATATATCTTATCTTAAATCTGAAGGTAAGTTAATTATTTTTACAAACTTAAATAAGAGCCTTTCAACTCGTGTACCGTGTGCACAAAAATTCGTTTTGTGCGCGAGTTGGGAGGCTCTAATTTAGATTATCAGAAAAATTATACAATTAAAAATAACGTAAATTATAACAAGAAAAGTACAATATTACGTATGCATTCTATAATGAATTGCAAAAGATTGATCCAATGCGCATTACTGCCTATAGGTATGCAATCATGTATAATATGTATATGAAGCGTACAACATTTTTTCGTAAACTATATGCATTGCGTTATTTAAAAGATGTTTTTTTTTAGAATTATCGAAATAGATTATTTAAGTTATACATACAAATACATATTTAACATGAGCCCTCCATAATAATCACAAAAACATTCAGTTGATGACAAACGAGGAGTCAGTGAACGGCCGAAAGAAAGTTCATCCTTGTGTATTTTCGACGATAATGCAATGTCTCGGCTAATCTTTGTCACCACATCTCCCACGTACCCTCTCTTGTTTGCAATGGCGTAGTTACCAGAATTCACAAAAGTTTAAGAGAGAATAACGAGATATTGTTTAAAATTATAAAATCGTTTATTCGTTTAATTTTTAATTTTTTTAAAAAAAGGGCAGTAGGAATCAGCATGGAAAACAATACGCAATGCTAATGAAAAATATATTTTAATTACAACGACATGAATGTTAAGTCGCGGAAACTAACAACTGTACGTTTCGGTTCCATTATTGAGCCATCCTTAGCTAACACAAAATACTACAATAAAAATCGCAATGGTCCATATCTATACAAATAAAGATGCGGATTTTTACTATAATATTTTGTTATAATAATCACGTCGTTGTAATTAAAAAATACATATCATGTTTTTATTAGCATTACAAATAAAAGTGAAATAAATTCTACATTATCTAAATTACATAAATTAATATTACATAATTTATTTCATTAAATTTAATATTTAATGAAACTTTAAATCTCCATATATGTATATTACTTATTTTTACAAACCCGGAGGATTTTATTGATTAAATAATTTGTAATTGTGTCAACTTAAAAACAATATTTCTTATTATATCTATGATGAATCTCGATTACGCTATTGCATCTGAGACAATAATGCTCGTTGGATCGTTGCCTTATTAAAACGATGTCTCACCTGATTCTCTTATCAGTGGTACCCTAGTGTATGCTCTGTAACCATGACTATAACCCTCCCGCTTCAAGCTTCGTTCCCCTCCTAACAAAATGATAACTGTGATAGGTATACGCCTGTGTGTAGTGTGTGTACACGGTAAGGTAAACCGATCCCTCGTCGAGGAGCTCTATTTAAAAAAAAAAATATAACCTGGGATAAAAGTAATAAATTACGAATAAGCCGAAGATTTTTCATAACATGATAAATATTTAAACTTTCTGTCCTGGGAGATTGTCCTATAATGTTTTAGTTCAAATACTAGTATTTTCTTTTTACTTAATTCTTTCTCATCATATAATTGTTTTCATGAGAGAAAAATTCATGAGAGAGATTTCACAATAAATCTTTCTTAAGTGACTTTTATTGACATCTCTATATTGAGACAATCGCGTAAATGCTTTTACGAACTATATGAACGTAAAAAGATAATTGGGTCGAGTTATAATCTACGCGGAATGTAAAAAACAAATATAAAAAGAAGAACAATAAATGAGACATATCATTGATACGAAAAACGTGCGAAATAGCATATATGAGGTATAAAAAAATAATAATCGACTGTAACTTCGCATTCTATAATAACGTTCAGACATTTTGTTATAAAAAATACACAGTTAAGTTATAATTTTTATAATAAAACTTATTTTGTTTACATGATACGGATTTGGGCTTCTTTAAAATATATTGCTTTTAAAAAAATTAGAGTTCTACTTAATTCGTAAATACATAATTAATAAATTATATAAATACAATTTTTAAAATTTTCGGTGTTTTGATCAACTATTTATCTCGGTTGTTTCTAAAAAAAGAATTCTTTATTGTTGTGGGTGTGCCATCTTTATTTTATTCGCAACTCACCATCACAGCAGACGACCTCTGTGAAGCTGGCACCTTATCTTTAAAATTTTAAAAAAATAAGCAGAGTTCTGGTCGCCTCCCAAAGAGTTCTAGAGTTCTATAACAAATTTAAGAAGAGTTCCATTGATTAAAGGAAAACAACATTTAAAGTAATGGGGGAGTCAATTTCACAATTCTGCAACTTTGAAGGGCTATAACTTCTAAACAGTTCATTTTAACACGTTGATCTACAGAGAATAATCGATAGAACTCTTTGAGGGGCTATCAGAACTCCCGAGAAAATAATGGATTTCCAAAATTAAAAAAAAAAATTTTAATAAAATTTTTTTTTACATTTGACATTCTGACACAAGTTCTGGTAGCCCCCCCGAAAAGTTATAACGATTACCCTTAACGACCGATGCTGTAAAATCAATATCTGAAAAAGTTCTGGGACTTTGAAGTTTCAGATTTTGAATTTGTCCACTTCAAGGCGTTAGAACTTTTCTGTTTGCGGTCTTAGCTATATGATTATGAAGGATAATCGTTAGAATTCTCTTCGGGGGGCCATCAGAACTCACAATGGAATGACGTATTTCCAAAAAAAATTTTTTTTTCAAAAAACAATGTTAAAAAAATTTGATTTTGGAAATTTGGTATTTTCATGAGAATTCTGGTAGCTCCTCGAAGAGTTCTAACGATTCAGATATTGATTTTACAGCATCGATCGTTAAGGGTAATCGTTAGAACTCTTCGGGGGGCTATAACTTCTACCAGAACTCATACTTTTCTGTTTGCGGTCTTAGCTATATGATTATGAAGGATAATCGTTAGAACTCTTTGCACGTAGATCAGCTAAAATGAACTGTTTAGAAGTTATAGCCCTTCAAAGTTGCAGAATTGTGAAGTTGGCCCCCCCGTTACTTTAAATGTTGTTTTCACTCCTTTAATCAATGGAACTCTTCTTAAATTTGTTATAGAATTGTAGAACTCTTTGGGGGGCGATCAGAACTCTGCTTATTTTTTCAAAATTTTAAAGATGAGGTGCCAGCTTCACGGAGGTCTGTAGAAGAGCGAAACGCT
This sequence comes from Mycetomoellerius zeteki, assembly GCF_001594055.1. NCBI lineage: Eukaryota > Metazoa > Arthropoda > Insecta > Hymenoptera > Formicidae > Mycetomoellerius > Mycetomoellerius zeteki. The sequence goes on along the minus strand of NW_017257357.1, from coordinate 108,333 downwards.
GACGAGCACCGGTACCAATATGGCGTCCGCAGAAGGGATTCCGACGCAGTACAACACGGCGGCAGCAGTTGCTTTCTAATCGTCATCAGTTAATATTTGACGGCTCTCGGATAAAATCGAAGCTTTGATCTTGCGCTACCAGGCGGCAGTTCCAACGACGACGATCACGACGACGAAGAGTAGCAAGCCTCCTCGCTCTCCTCGTGGAAGCGCACCTGTGTCAAGCGCGCGCCGTGTGCGTGTCTCGCTCACAAACTCACTCGTAGACGCAGTAACGACGAGGAGCGAGCTCCAAGAACGTCGGAGCACGTCGTGGAGCGCCGAGTACAGAGTACAGAGTTGCGAGTAGTTCCAAGAGGAGTTTTCCACATAGCCGCTCTCTTCTTCGACGTTTCTGCCTCATCTTTCTCCTCCATTTCATTTGTAAGTTAAAACCCTTTATCGTTCTGTTCGCGATCTTACGATCGTATTGATTTCGTCCGTTGTCAGAAACCGGCAACGCGATGCCGGGTCATACAGCGTGTTAGTAAATGAATCATGGTCTCAATGATACTAAATCAATTTATTTATATAGTTAATAGATTTAGGAATAATTCAAATGACGAGAAATTAATAATTAAAATTAATTATTAGATAAAAATGAAATAGTTAATTTTTTTTTATTAACAGTCTTCTCTCACGTATATCTGTAATAGATGAAAAGGTCTCATTGTTTAATATTTTAAGCGATTATTAACTTTATGATAGTAACCTAAAAGAATTTCTAATTGATATTAATATAAATTTAATATTATGGAGTTATACATAGATATACATATAACTATAATTTAACATAATTTAACAGTACAAAAATAATTGCAATAGACGTTATTAAAATATAAAAAAGATATTAAAGTCCAATAAAGTCCAAAGTTCATACTTTATAATTCCATTTTTGATAGATACAAGCGAAATATATATATATGTGTGTGTGTGTATAGAAAGACTTATGGGATTCAGGCTATTGATTCAGGAGCAGCGGATCGTCTAGCGCGATTTTACCTGATCACTATTAAAAGAGAGAGAAAGAAACGCATGCGAGAAGGAGCCAAATGAAAGCGAACATCCGTAATGCCAGTAATGCCGTATACGAAAGGAACACTTGTGTTTTATGTTCGGTCCGTTCCGACACTTGTGTTTTGTACGCGGCCCGCTTCCTCCTCCTCATCGATGCGATCTCGACGTTGAAATCTAGACGCAGTCCTTACCGATTCGATTCATCCGTATTTCTCTTTTTCCCTCTGGCTCTCTCTGTCTCTTTCTCGCAGATTTTCTCTCATTTCTCTTCTTCAAAGTCTTGATTCACCTTGGTGTTATGTCGATTCATCTGTTTTACCACTCAACGACATCGCATGTGCGTTCGGTGCGAACAATATTACCATCACGAATCGTTGAAATTGCATATGAGCTCATTAAGCATGATATATACATACACAACATATACAAGTGCGATCGAGAATATTTGCAGATCTTTGAGCACTCTCACTTACAGTATATTAATTATTTTAATGTTTAATTAATTCACCTGTATCTGGTTTGCGAGCGAGACACATCCCAAATGACGATGTCTAAATTGCTCGATTGTAAAAATATCGTCGATATATAAATATTAATCGATAACATTGGATTATTTCGATGTGCATACTTACGACGGAAGATTTCGATGGACCGACCTTCTTACAAGATAAAAATGCATATTCAAGACACTTTCTTTATAAAATTCCACATATTATTCACATTTAATTTATCATATTTTCATTTTGCACTTATGCTCCTATCAATATTTATATTATATTTCTGACGCACCTACTGTTTCAAATATTGTCCAATTTTTTTCCACTCACGATATCACATGCTCGGTATATATTCATTGATGCTACTTCTAATTTTATTTCCCTTAAATTTTGGATTGCAAATACTTGGGAGAATTTTTCAATTTTACATCAATCATGACATGTCTCGAAAGCCACTAAAGAGTCATCTTCACACTCCCATAGGAATGTCTTTTTATTTTACGAATGCCTTTTTTCGAATTACGTTCGCGATATGTTCTATTTTCGAATACGATCGACTTTAATCTTATATTCACCTGTAGATCACAAATTGCACGACATCGGCATCGGTGCTTCTCGCGGTGTCTGGAACGAAACTATTTGTCGCCAGGAAGAGAGAGATATACCCTGAGCGCAGATAATATTTTATTAATCATTAAGCACATAGCCGCCGTACATATAAGATAATGGGAATAATATCAGGCAATGACGATAATACTGTTTGTCGTGTACGTTAATTATTGGTCCTCGCATCGCGATCGACTTTCACGCCGTCGGCGGCGACGTCTTCCTTCGATTATTGTGTCAATTTATTCGGAAGTAACAAAGTTTATCTTCGAAAAATATCACATCATTCACGTATCACAGAAATATATAAGAAAATAGTGACAATCGGGATTCTTTGCTTCTTTGTCCATTTGAACAGTTAAAAATTTTTTGACAATCAAAAGACGGTAACCAGAAAAGAATATTTTAAACTTTAAAAGTTTAAAAGTATCTTACGATTTTATCTTTTGGCAAGTGTGAAGTACTCGCACGTAGAATATTCATTTAGTAGAATTCTCTCTGTAAAAAATTGCATAATTTTCTAGCGTTTTCCTAATTTGCACTATTGAATAAGGAATCACTAAGTACGAAATTAAAACTTTATTTAAAAACTTTAAAAAATTCACTTGAAATTCATTTGAGAAATATTACACTAGATTTAATATGTGTAAATTTGAATTATTTATAATAAGAATGAACACATAATATGCAAAGCGTATATTATAATGGATTTTACTAATATGATCTCTTGTAAAAATTCGTTTTCATCAAAGATTGTTTGAAAAAAGTGGTACGAATGTTATCCCAATAAATCATTTTTTCAAGGTCTTGTGATGTTCCATTCGTACAGGTCGAGTGTTCGATATACAAATATTGGAATAAAAAGTTTCGGGTCTCTTCGTTATACACTGCAGAAATGCAAACATCACTGTAATCGTACCATGTGTCTCATTTTTTCTGTTTGAGGGACAATAGATGATTTTTAGATAATAAAAGTTCCGACATTTTTTCAATATTTTTTCAAACGTTTTTTATTGAAATGTTTGAGTCATTGTAAGTATTATAAATATCTTTGTTCTCTAGAATCTATTTTCCGAATATGTTACGACAAACGGGCGCACTATATTTGCAACGAAAACAATGAACATGAAACTTGTATTTGCACAACGCGGTTGTAGCGCGATGTTAATCCCGTCGACGTTAAAATTGAGACAGTTCTGTCTCGTTGTAAATTTCAGTAATTGCGCTGTAAAACCTTCTTCATCTTTACACGCGTTGCGGACGTGAGACATCACCGTCGAGTCATTTAAACACATACCATAAAGGACTTCTATGTTCGCCATTTTAGTGCACGAGCGTGCACTATACTTGATTACAAAACGATGTCAAATTGCAATAAAGTTTTATTGACTTCTTTGTATTCAATAAGATCTGAGAAGAACTTAGCGCTATCATTATCTGTTGTATTGCATCTTGAGAAGTCTCTTTGATCTGTTATTGTAAAACTACAATGCTAAACTATAATTTCAAGCTAAAATCGCATAATCCTTTAAACGCATATTTGAAAAGAATCTATTTTTTCAATTTTAATAAAATTTTAATTTAAATTTAATTATAGAGATACGCAACAATGGAAATTGGAAAGCAATAAGAATGTCGATATTTTCATTAATACAAAAAACTTCTGTATAGATCAAAAAAGCTATACTGAAAAGAACATTCGATTTACGACACCATATATATCAGTATACTTTGAACTGCATGATGTCAACAGGCGTAAATAAGACATCATTTTCGCGTAGATTCCCAGTGATACGGATTTTCACGTACACACGTACGCCAATCACGCATCTACACACACCTGTATTTTTTTTTCGTGTATGATGATAAGGGACTTCTACATGGCTGATAAAGAAAATGGCCTCGACGTGTTCGCGCCCCGTTTAGTGACGTAAATCCTCTTTGCTCGTTCGATTTTTATTTCCATCATGTTTGCCTTAGAAAAATACAAAAATTCGTGACGTATTAATTTTCAAGCATAATGCAGCAATTCTCAACGCGCACATATTTCATTTATGTCATCACTTGCAGAGTTGCTGACAATTTTTCGTATCTTTTTTATTAGACTGAACACTCATTCACGTTTGTGTGCTTCATGAATTACTCACTTTAATTGTAAATCTGTAAATTTTCCCCTTATACATCAAATAACTTTCTTAGATGAAAATCTACGAAAAATTTATTTTAAGAATTGCTCACACTGTCGTTACGTAACACTTCAGAAATTTCTTTTAGGTAGCCATAAGATAAACACGAACTCAAACGATCTCTTCCGTTGCATTTTTTTAAGTTATACTTATTTGTGGTAATCGATCTCACACAATGCACTTCGGGTTAAAGTAAATTTCCTGGCTCATTTTTGTGAATCCCCGACGAGATTCATTCGGGGAAATCCATAGATCGGCGCGACTGAAGAGAGTAGGAGCGGCCCTACGCGCTCCTGGCGAATCCGACGACTGAAATTATCATTTTAGCTGATATACTAGCTAATGTAAGGATGCAGTTTTATCTCTTATATTATCATGGGAAACGAGATAAATCGCGATAGTGCCGTTTATTTTGACAGCGTGGCGGTACCACAAGCGCCTCCCCATCGCCGATGTACAACGTGACGCTTTGTGTATCGGTCCTAGTATCTTCATTCAAGTAATCTTGTATCTTCAACCTCTTACCTTCTATTTCCTCTATCTGTTTTGTTCGTCCTATTCATAACTATATTATATATGGATATATATATATATGGACAAAAATTTATCGTAATTATTATATACAGCCACGAACTTTTTTTATATAAAATAATAAGGTTATGTCTTGACAAAAATCAATTACAGAGAAGGCACGAAATGCGTGATATGCAAAAAAGTTTTACATAACGATATAGTGATTATTTTAAATCTATATTTATTTAATGCTGTCAAATGACAATACTATTAAATTAATTGTTCAATTTTATTTAATTAACATCAATTAATTTAAAATCTTAGTTCATTAAGAATTAATTTGAGATATTTAATGCAAGATGTACAAAATTAAACACTGTACGAAACATTATATAACATACAAGAATTCATAAAATGTTAGAAATTATGTACAAAAAATGAATTATATACAATACCGAATCGTTATCTTATACTTGAGGAATGTCTTAGCTAGGTATTTGAACTCAACGCTTACTCAATAGCTTAAGTGTTTTTGTAACATAGTTTTTATTTCTTTTAAAGAAACAGTTTCACTTATGAACTTTTGTCAGAATTTGATTGTGCGTCATTGCGTCGCTGAAAAATCTTTCGTGCATTATACATCACATGTCGCAGTTACCTCTTGTTTGTCGAGTACTGTTTGCTTACTCCGCGACATAACATGATTGTAAAATTGAATAATCACCAAACTTCGCCCATTATAGCTCTGTATGCAGGTAGTTTAACGTAACTGTACTATGTAAACTAATCTACACCGATGCGTTTTCAAACTTCTATTAAATTGTTACTTTATCGAAACATTGGGTCTTAGGAAAAAGAGGAATTGGTTTTTATGATTCTGTTGGAAGCTTATTATACCTATTTTTGTAATTGCTTTTATTAATGATAACTAGATTAATAAATATATCGTACAAACAGAAAAGAGACTACACAAGAACTGAAAAATACGAAAAAAGGGGGGAGAGAAAATAAATATCATTAATCTTCTTTAATAGAGAAAGAAACGTGTATAAATTTATGCATCATTTATTTATTAGAACTTTATTATAAAATTCCTTCTAACTCTTAGAGCATAATACTACTACTTTATTTAATAATTTTTAATAAAATCATAAAATCAAATTTCATTATTTTAAATATATATTCAAATAATAATTATAAATGTAGATAAACAATTATTGCATTAATATGAAATTCTTGACTTCACTTATTCATATATTTTTGTGTTATATAATTATATGATAAATAACGTAAGTTTTAAAATTTCTTTCCTGGCAAAATCGTGTTATTTTCTTATTCTTTGAAAAATATCTTGTGATCTAATCAGTGCACGATTTAACGAAAAAGTTATTTTAAAATTAACAGAGCTTTGATTTGTCCCACCATACTTTTAGTGTTGCAATTGCGTATAATCTCTTTTTCTTTTGTCGTAGCTCGTAATAGCTCTTATCAGAGAAATATTGTTTCAAGAGGAATACCGTGTGTGTGTGTGTGTGTGTGTGTGTGTGAATGTGCTCTTGATTTCTATCGAGCGGGCACACTTAGTGGTATCGTTACGATCGCAGGTAGAAATATCCAACAGCGTCACGTACGCCATTCCAGACAATTCCATGCGTTCAAAGGTTCGACCCGAAAATATATATTTGTTTCTTTCTTGAATTGCGATTTAAAGCAATCCTCCCGTAGTTCATATCGATCGTGCAAATTTATGACGACAGATGTGTCCCTTTATCTTAACTGCCTCTTGTCAAACTCGCATTATTAATTGATTTGAGGAATATATTAGGAAACATTTAATTATATATGATAGATCAATTTAGTTTAACTTCGGCAATTAATAATGGAAATTATTTGAAAAAATATCGTTCATGAAATTTCTACATCAATTTGAAGTCACTTTATTCTATTTCCTGTTCTGTAAGAAAATTCCTCTTTAATCTTTTTTAATTTATATTTGGATATAGGCAGAATAAAGTTAGAGAGAGAGAGAGAGAGAGAGAGAGAGAGAGAGAGAGAGAGAGTGAGTTTGGTTTGACTATAAGGAGTTAATTTTGTGTCATACTTATTTGTAATTATCAAAAATTGTTACGGTTTTCGTTGTCGATGACGTTTCGTTTGCAGAAATGAATCAGGTGCACGATGACGCAAGTAATAGTCATTATCTTAAGATGACTCTTCCGTATGCTGTTCGTATGATATAATTGCAATTTTTTTTCTGTCCTATTTCAAGGTTGAATAATGATTAATCGCGCGGCGTATCACTGTGCTAAAAATTATCTATTTTTTAAATCGTTATTCAGTTCGCTTTTATTCAGATATTTTCGCATTTATTTTATACAAATCATGTCAATATTATCATTGTAGTCATACAGTACAATTTTATACCGTAAACAATTAATATAATTTCGATTTATTACGTATTTTTTTATACAGCATTATAATAAAAAAAGACTTGAAAATTTTTTTTCTATATTCGTATAATATGTCTTATTATACAGGATATGTATGATGAATAATACCTCAGTATTTGAAATGATGAGAAATAAAAACGAACACAGATACATATTTCTGAGTACTTTTATTTGTAAAGAAAAACTAAAAAAATCTTTTACGAAAAATTATCAAACTTTCACATAAGTCCCTTTAGTGACACAAAGAATATCGAACGAATATTCCACTTTACGTTAAGTGCACTGAAGTATATCATTCGTTGTGATGGTGGTTGCACAATTCAGTTGTGCAAAATATTCACATTCGATATCTTGGTGGAATCCTTCTACACTCCCAGAAGAAAAAATGCAAAAGAGTGAGATAGCTAGGGGATGGGATCTCTTCGCCTGATCCAACGATCTGGAAAAGCCACTAAAGCTCGTGTGGAAGTTTGTGTAATTTTTTGTAGGAAACTTTTTTATAATAAAAATATCCATAAATATGTATGTGTTACCATAAATATGCTTGTTTTTATTTCTCATTATTTTAAAATATTGGTTTATCATGTACATCCTGTAAAAATCGTCACTTTAAAATTAGTTATAAAAAAACTTAATGTCCCCAACATTAGAAATTTATGACAAATGACAAGTTTCCATTTTTGGTCAATTTCATAAATTGTTTAAAAAATCCATACATAAAGAATAATTTATTAAATTTCGGACAATTTGTATTTGTTATCTAATTGATGTATATGTAAATATATATATATATATATCACTGGAATATACTTATTAAAAATTAGAGACAAACGTTATGAACGTAATCTGTATAATTAAATGGTAAATTTTATAATTCCGGAATAAATATTTTCCATTCCTATCTTCTGTTATATTAAACCGAGATAATATTACAAATCTGTCATAGCAATCCCTTTTCCTAACTAGTCAGTGTATACGGATGAATCATCATCCCCCTACGGTTAAGCTGTTGCCGCTACAAAATGGCGATGCAAGGCATTAGCAACGATGGCCGACGATGACGACAAGATCTCGTGGACATGTTTCCTCGCCGTCCCTCGCTATCTCTTGTCGTCGCTTCATCGCATTTATCAGTAAGCAAACAAACGAACTCCCTCTGCGACCTTTTTCTCCCCGGACCATACTGTGTATAATTCGTCCAATCCGGCTGGACAGAATTATAAACGTACGGCCTCGTTGGATTTTAACAGTATCTATATAACTAACGAACGGTTGCGTAAAAAATGTTTACCGAACTATAGAAACAGAAAATACTAAAAATATCAAAAATATTATTCTGGGAAAAGAATGTTTTAAGTTTGTGGTATTTTATGCAAACTATTATTAATAGGAAGATTTTTAATTTCGTTATTGAAAGAATAAACTCGTTCATTTTTAGATACACATTTTCTACATTTAGAGATAGATAAGTGTAATGTCGGCAGAAAAGAAAAGACAAAACTGAACTGGAATTGCAGGTGTAAATAAAATGTGGAAAATCTTATACCAGATTTTTGCATCGTATTGCTCAAAAAACGAGAAGCATGATCGATTCTTGCGGCAATAACAGCATGTGAGAATAGCCGCAGAGAATCTCGCAATCGACTGACCAATGAGACGCGAGGATCCGCCCAATCGGTCGCTCCCGCTGGTGTTGGTGTCCATCTAAATTGTTGCTGCATGTTCTCCATACAGCTTTTCTCTGTTTCTTTCTCATTCCTTCTCTTTCCTTCTCTCTCTCTCTCTTTCATATATACATACGTACATATACATACTTTGTCACTCTCTGCTCGCTACTCGTTGACGAACGCAACGACAAGTAGAATGCATTGCCTCGTCTGAAGCCAAGCAGTAGAAACTTACCGACGTAGCTACGATTCCACCTCTTTCCTTCCGTCTCTTTGTGGGACACCAAGGCGAATCATCTCTCTTACCATCGTCAGTTGCAAAGCGCTTCCCACCGACGAAGCGTCTATTCTTTCTCTCTCTCTTTCTCTCTCTTCCGACATTCTCATCATCGATCCGCGAATATTTCCGAGTGTACGTACCGTCTGTTTGATGCTATCGAGTCAAGTGTATCTCTGAGTCTGGTCTCAGGGACCAGAGTGTATTTGGTGCGTGGGATTGCAGATTACGAGAACAGAAAAAATCCAACGTAAAGCTCAAATGCGACACACAGCGAATGAGGTACCAAGGAGTGATTACTTTGCGCAAATAAAATTCGAAAAAGACGTAGAGAAATATCGAGTATTCTGAATGATTCATTGTGTTATAATCAAAGATATTTTTAAAGTTTTTTAAATAAAACTACGATATATACTTGCATCATAAAATTAGACGTTGACGTTAACAAATATATTAACAACGCTAGGAGTTATTCAAATCGTTATTTAAAAATTTATTCGTTATAACATAAATTTGCGGTCACTCCGTTTATTGAAATTGAAATCTAAAATAATTTTTTGTCGATTACGAAAACTATGCATCTCTTAATAGATCAGTAGGTATTTTCACATCTTTAATCTTTAAAATAATGAGAATACGGTTCCACATGCTGTGTGTTTTCTTCAATATTCAACGTTTTATTAAAGATTGAAGAGAAACACTTATTAAATTTCAATTATGATAGAAATAAAATTGTCATCGCATGATAAATAATTTTTTCCGATTATTTTACTTAAATTTATTATAACAAATTTTTTTTTATTCAATTCACTGCTATCACATTTGCAACTTATCATCATCATCGCATTATGATTCGATTTAACGTTCACGACATCGAAGTCATCAGATTACGAGATCATCGCCGACGAGATATAGCGGAAGTCGTGGAGGTCTTTGCCAAAGAAAGAGAGCCATCGCGTGCTCTCGCCGGAAGTCGAAACTTGACATTGCTGAACGGAAGTGTGACGCAGGACAAACAGTGCCTCTCGCATTTTTTCCCGAGACGAACGAGGTGTGTCCCTGGTCCTTTCCCTCTCCTCTACCCTCTTCACTACTTGTCATCCTATGTATTCTTACCTGCGAGCTGAAACTATTCCGTGTCGCGTGCCTTGAGGATTCCCCTGAAAGAATGACTAATAGGACCCGAAGGACCGTTAGCTTTCATCCCGTTGATCGATTATCTTTTGACGAACAGATTATTACTTGATTTAGTAGAAACTTATTTAAGATATAATCAATATGAAATTATTTCGTCGTGTTAATTTTCTCTCTCTCTCTCTCTCTCTCTCTCTCATATAGATTTTTAATTAATTTTATATGTTATTATCAAATCCTTATTAAACATCAAAATAAAACACCATGATAACAACATCTCAAACTTGCTTGCTATATAATTATCATATATATCTATTACTTAAAATTTTTCTTTCTCTTAAAAAATAAATTTGTTTTTACAAGATCAAATAATATGGAATATATTAAATGTCAGCGATTCTTTTAATAATTAATTAATATAGCAAATCATCTACAACGGTATTTTTTTCTTTAGAACGAAAGTTATCGATGAAAGTAAAAGTTTCCTGCGGGATTGCCGACCTAGACATCGATCTCATCTGTTATCCGGTTAAAAATCCGATATATGATTTTACTTATACCGTTTTGTTATCACGATGATAACGTTATTCTGGTGTCTTTGCGCGCGAATTTTCGCACGTGGTCGTGTCGTTGTCTGCCATTTATATTACGCTACTAAAAAAAAAATTGGGAGACCGTGAAAGATTCTTGTATTTATCTTTTCGATAAGCTATATGCGTAATTAATAACGTAATATAATGTTAATATAATATTAAAGATAAGATATTTTTTAATTATTCCCAGTACGAAGGATACGAATAGAATTATAATATTTTAAAAATAAGAACAAAGGACTCTTAATTTAGAAAACAATATAAAGAGTGTAAAGGGCATATAAGAGTCAAATATGAAAAATTATTTTAAATCGTGAAGTTAAAAAAGAAATACATATAATATAATATTCTTTAATTAATAAAAATCAAATATAATTAATAACATAACATATTTCGATTTTTCGATTAGGTCCTCTTCAGATATATAGAAAACGCAATGATGTTACCATAATCTATGTCTTTCTACATTGTCTTATTGTGGTAATATCATTGCGTTTTCTATATATCTGAAGAGGACCTAATCGAAGGATCGAAACATGTTATATTATTAATTATATTTGATTTTTATTAATTAAAAGATATTATATATTATACGTATTTCTTTTTTAACTTCATGGTTTAAAATAATTTTTTATATTTGAGTCTTATATGCCCTTTATACTCTTTATATTGTTTTCAGAATTATAATATTTCTCCCACGAAGAGAGAGAGAAAGAGAGAGAGAGAGAGAGAGAAATATTTAATGAAATGAACGTAAAATATAAAGACATCTCGTCGAAAATACCGATGAAATCGCTGATGCGATTGAGATTTGTTTGGATATACATGGAATTAAATATTCAATTATTTATGTTGTTCCTAAAGTGGAACTTCCGTTTTATTCAGGACGTAATGAAAGAAACATTGGTAAAACAAGAGATCAAGATGGAATGGGATAATCATCATGTGGATGATAATTCATCGCAAGTTTCTGGAACTGAAGACCACACAACTAGAAGTCCTCAAAGCGTAATAACGACTAGAAGACATGTGAGAACGATTACGACCGCTGGTCATATAACTGAGGGAATTGCCGAAGTTGATCCGGAATCTCCAGATTCGAATTCGGTTAATGGGAGTCTTCATCAGGGACTCCAACAGAGAAATGAGCAACACGAACAAGCCCAACAACGTAATTTCCAAGAGGAACAAGCTCATCAAACGCAGCAGCATTACGTGCAGATTTCCCATACGAGCGCTGAGGACCAGCAACGACCGACGGATCAGCAACGTGTCGTTTATGCTACTAGCAGCGGACAGGAAGTTCAAGTTGAAGTTTCTGAAGCCTCCGATGCTACCATCACACTTACGGTTAAAGAACCACCCAGGTAAGAATAATAGAAAAAGCGATAGACTCAAAAACTGATCGAGAAAATATCTGTAGACAAATATTACTTTTTTGCTAATAAAATTTAGAAGAGAAAAATAAATATTGGTTAAGAGAAGAAGAGAGAAGGCGTGTTTTCTGTGGAACAGACGTAGATAATATAGAGCACCATGTGAAAGAATGCAAAGAGATGAGCGGAAGATTTGAGGAGTTACACTCAGAGAAAAAAGTCGTATCAGTAACTATAAATTTGTAGTGAAATAGCGCCTCAACTATATACATATTATTAAATTCTAATAAAAATACTAGATTAAGTGAACTAAGAAAATATAGTACATTAACCATATAATCAATTTATAAATGGTTAATATTACTATATTTTCTTAGTTCACTTAATTTACTTATTGTTCTCTTATTAAAGCTTTATAATACATAGTTACAAATTTGTGTATGCATTTCTTATTTATTTTTGTCTTCCAAGTTTGAAACCAACGCTGCGCCTTTTATTGTAAGCTGAGTGGTTTCCTTCTTAGGAAAAACTGAACTCCGCTACGTCCCTCTGGTGACAAAGCCGCGTACTACTCGTACTGAGCGACATTTAAAAAATTTTTGTCTAAACTAGAAAAATGTAATTGTTATATCTATTTGCATGAAGTCCAAGTAACTACTCAATGTAGTTGAGTCACTATTTCATTACCAATTAATAGTGCATACAATTTGTTACCGTGACTATATTTTTATGACATTCAGCACTACTTTAGTTTCTATTACTTTGTAAAACTAGTTACAGGTACTTCAATTGCAAAAGTTGCCAAATTTATAGTTGCTAGAACTATTTAGTTTTCTCTCAGTGTAGGAGTAGGAAATTTTAAAAATTAGAGAGAAGAAAAAGAAAAGAAGAGAGGAGAGGAAGGATAAGAGTTAAGGAATAATATTGATATTAGAAAGAAATGTCAAGGAAAAGAATAATATTAGAAGTTTAGGCTTAAGCAAAATAGAAGGGAAGTAATGTAGATAGAGTGTATGCCGAGGTTAGCAAGTTAAGATATTGTAAGTAAAGACGAGTGAGCTAAAAAGAATAATTAAGACAGTAAAAAAGAAAGTTAGGAGATAAACAAAAGTTGTGAGTAAGGCTGGGATTTTAAAAGATAGTTAAGTAATGTAGGACAAATAAAATTGTAGGAAATAGGAAGGATAAATAAACGAGAGCGAGCGAAAAGTATGAATAGATGAATGAGTTAAGAAAAAATTGTAAACCAATACAAGCAAATTGTAATCCTCTTCTTGGCTTGTAAATATGCTGAAGCGAATAAAATTCTATTCTATTCTATTACTTCTTCGCATGAAGATACGAAACGCCTGCGTCAGAAAGAATAGATCGGATATATGCTTACTCCGACGGACATGAAGTCCGAAGAGAGAACCATGTCATCACCGTACAAGTACCGGACCATCGACGAACTCAGCAGGCGGGACACCAAAGATTCAGTCCTCCCGAAAATCATCAAACCCCTGGGCCAAATGGTGGAAGATATCAAACATCACCAGTTCTGACCACGACGGAAGACTATGACGCCTCGATCGTTACGCAATCAGGATCTACAGTCCATCTCGGATCACCCGCACCATATTCACCGCCAATCGATAGTATACGTGCCAATCAGCAACAGCTCGTAGCAACCAGTTATGCCGACGGTGTTGTCAAGTACGATGCCGAAGCTGCGGCTGCTGCGGAAACCATCAAAGCTTCTAATACATACACCACGCTAGAAACAGTCGCTATTCCACCCACACAACCCGTTCAATACACACAGTATTTATCTGTTGGCGAAACTTTTCAACAGACGCCAACGTATAGTTACACCAAGCCAGGAGATTCTGTGATCTTGGCATATCCACCAGCAGCGCAACTTAGCTCGAGAGTTACCGAGGTGAGAAAACGCGGTCAGTTATTTGAATAATATATTTTATATATTGTTTCAATTATTTTACTTTAAATATTGTTACTTTTATGTATTTTAATCACCCTTTTACTCAAAAATTTATAAAAATTTTTATTGATCAGTTTTCCCTTAATTTTTAAACCGAGAAAATTTATGTTTCGCGTTTAATAGGTAGAGTCATCTGACAGCGCATACATGAAGAGCGATCCCACATTAGCATCATCCTTGACCGCCACTCGAGCGGTTCCCTTACACTACGAACAGCCCGGTTCACCAAATTCCCAAGTGACTCTGTACAGCACAGTACCGACGTCATATCAATACGTGAAACCTTCCTCAAGTGATCCTTATTGGTCAAGTGGCAGTACTCCTCCCCCTTTGGAGTATGTCCAGAGTTATCCAGGCATCGCTACGATCTCCGTCAACGATGCTGCTAACGTGCAACTCTATTCCAACTGTAGCGGTGGATACAACGTTTCCACGAGCGCAAATGGACCATCTCCTGGGTGGACTACCCTTCCGCTTTCCGGTGCTCAGGAGGGATTCGAAGGGGCCGTCATAACAACGGAACCCAAAGAATGTGTTAATTGCGCAGCCAGCATGACACCATTATGGAGAAGGGATGGCACTGGTCATTATCTTTGCAATGCTTGTGGGCTCTACAATAAGATGAACGGCGTCAATAGACCACCTATGCGATGCACCAAACCGAAGCAATCGGTTGCACCGGTAAACACTGTGCGAATCACGTGATTATTGTAATCTAACTGTGTATACTGTAATCTAATTTTTCAAATATTAATTTTTGTATAGATTTCAAGAGTCCGGATAATTAAGCTAAATGAAGAGAATGCAATTTGTATATTATATTATTCAAGTTACAAGAATTGAAGTATATAATTTATTGCAACCTATATTAGAAACTATTATAAACTATATTACAAAAATGTAAAGAAATTAAAAAGTATTTAAAAAGTTATAAATGTGCATAATTAGAATTGGAATTTGAATACTATTTTTTTTTAAAACGACTCTCGAATTATCCGTAACTGAATCTTTGTTTTTCTCTTCCTCTTTTCTAATCATTTTTAATATATAACATTTCGAATCTACTGAACAATATATTGTACATATTGAAAAGGATGAAAGGAAGATTAAATACTGTTTGCTGCTCTCACATTCAAATATTTAATATATTGCCGAAAGCCGTTTGACCACTGCTAAAATGAGGCCACTGATATTTACCCTGATAAATTTCTCACCTATGAAGTGAATGTGGCTTCGATATTAAGTAACATTCTCGCGCCCTCTGCCTCTCTCCACCGTTTCCTTCTACCGTTACTAAAGACAGAGGGAAGAGGAACGTTATCTCGAGCAAATAATCACTACGGGACTCGTCGGCGGTTGTTTGCTCTATTTTTCTTGCTCTGAGCACTCCCATTTCGTTGTCTCGATTCTTCAAATACTCCCTGTTTCTTGACGGCAACGCAACATTTTATGTCGTCATCGAGAGCGACGAGTTCTCTCGCGAGTTCCTTTTAAATTAATAAAATATATTTTAATTTTTTTTAAATTATCAAACATAAGCAAAAGAGAGAGAAAGAGAGAAGACAGAAGATAGTACATACATTGTTCGCGAAATAAATAATACTTAATTCTGTAATTTAATGTTTTACACATAATAAATTTATTTATGTGCACTACATTACTTAGTCATTGATATGTATTTATGTGTTGATGTGAAATACTTTTTCATATTGTAGGCTAATGTACGAAGAACAGGAGTACAATGTGCAAATTGTAGGACAAGCAACACAACCCTTTGGAGACGAAACAATAATGGTGAGCCAGTCTGCAATGCGTGCGGCCTTTATTTTAAGTTACATAACGTAAGTTTTGAAATCATGTAACAAAATTATTTACGTTAAATGCTTTTCATTCGTACCTCATTTGAATAGAAATTTTTCAATCAACTCTTTGTTTTTATTAATAAATATTGTAAAATCAAATAATAATAACGTAGCTAAAAGACAACAATGTAGCCAAAAACTCATTATGAACTTCTTAATTATTTAATTCTTAATCATTTAAAAATATAGTTAAAAGTAAAACTCACACAAAGAGTAAAATTTCCTTTTCTTATCGGTGGTGTTTCCGAGTAATGTTCTAAGAATTACTATAATAATGTTTCTCGCGCGATATAAAAACATCAAGAAAGCAGTAGAGAAATTTTTTTAATTAACATTAATCTTACTGCGAACTGGTCAGCGCGTTGTTATCAGCCTTTTTATGATTGCTAACCGCGATAACGACAACTTGATTGTTTTTACACACGTGAGACGACCCCGTCTCGATGTTGAAGAGGAGCACAGATTATCGCGCGAATCTGTGCAAACGATCGTAACAACAAATTTAATTAAAACAGAGATCAATGCGTGACTGTACTGTTCATACCTTGATAGAAACAATGACTGTTCTCTCTAACCTTTTTTATTTTTATTAATCATGGTACAAAAGTTCAAAATATGAGCGATTTTATGCTTTAGCCAGTCAGAGAATATTAGAAATAAATAATTTTTAGAAACACACACACACACTTCTCATATAGAAATATAATCAGATTGATGCAAACAGGTGAATAGGCCTTTAAGTATGAAAAAGGAAGGAATACAGACGCGGAAGAGGAAACCGAAGAACCACTCGAGCATCACTGGAAATCTACCCGGTCCTAGTGGCATCCATAAGACCGATATCAAGTCCAGTCTACTTGGTGAGTCTTCGGTGAGCAAGTCCATTATATAGTTAATTTTTACTAATACCTTCCATTAGTTTATATTTTAACAATTATACGTGATATCATATTCATTTTTTTCTTCGCCAAAATTTTTCAGTAGACAATAATATCTTGTATATTTTCATTTTTACGAACATTAGTTAGGCTAATTAGATGTACCTGCAGATAGGAGTGAGTAAGATACTTTCAGGAATATATTTGTATGCAAAACTATCATGTAATTAAACAAGAGAATTAAAAAAGAGAAATTAAATTAAATAAGAGAAATTCCTATATTCTCCTACATTAAATAAGAGAAATTCCTATATTCGTTCAAAGCGGATCTTACAATTAGTTCTTAAATATTTTTATGTGAATTTATATACATATTTGATTCTGCAAACTGCACCGAAATCTTTTTCATCCTGAAACATATTCACAAACAGAGCCAGAGTAATAATATCACTTATTAAATTGATAAACAATTTAATAATTTTTTATGTTAATAATTTTTATATATAAAAGTATTAATAATTAGATGTTAATAAGAATTTAAAATCAGCGAATAATTTTAAAACAATTATGATATAATGACATAGAACTATTATAAAATTATATTTAATATCTTATTATTTAAGTAGTTATATAAACAATCGCTAAAAATATACCATTTTATAAACCATTTTATCATTAAAAATATTATTTAAAATATATTATTATCAAGTGCAGTTTAAATTTGGAGCTAAAAATTATTTTTACCACTGCTATCACCGTGTAAATAATAACTAATCGGTTTTTCCGCGTACAAATATTCTTCATGGAACGATCAGCCAATAATTCCCGTCCACGTCCATCGACAATCGTGATGGCCGACTAAACACACGATCGCGTGTACACGTGTACATGTGTAAGTACATGAAGGAGGGTCGGGGAAGCTCCGATGAGAGCACACAACAACTGATAGTGCCTCGGATTGGTCAAAGCTCGGAATGTATTCTGATAGCGACCAACATATACTTGTCATCGATGGGAGATTAACTCGAAGATACGCACGTGAGATATGCGGGAGGGAGGTATAGGACATTAGCTTCGGTGCGTCGATATTTTCTCACACGTGAGATCATAATAAAATTAACAAATTGATCGACATAACTAATGCACATGTAAAATTATAGAAAGCGATCGACCAAAAAATTAGCAATACAATAATTAAACCGTTATGTGTTCTCTTAACTTAACGAATCGGGCATTGCTGTCGCATATAGTCAAAATCCTTCAGCTTTGCAAAGCTGAAAATATATAAAATAAATAAAAGCGAAGAAAAATTCAAAAAATTTTATTCGAATTATATAGAGGAAGGTCACCAATATCGACATACCACTTTGTTTTTAGACAATATTTCTTAAACAAAAGGTAAAAATGCAACTTCAAAAACAGAAATACAAACTAAAAAGTGTCTTCTATCACAGATAGTATAAGCAGTTTTTATAATACTGTTTGCAATTTTGCAATAATTAAGTTTTTCATAAGTTATGCAAAAATGAGCGTCTGACAAAATGGGCTCCAAAACTGACATAGTAGGTAATAATGCCAACATTCCTATTCTATAAATAAAGATATATCCTATTCTGTAAGAAAAACTAATTTATGAAACTATAAACATTTAAAATGACATAATATTATCAATAATACAGTCACTATTATTTTAATTACGCAATTTGCAAAAGAACACTGTAAGAATTTTCTTCTCGAATTCATAGAATTTGTTTTTAGCTGATATGGTATAGAAATAAGCCACAAATATATAAATTATGAGTTTGTACTTCTTTAATTAGCTAAACAGATCACGTTTTTGTTAGTATTAATAAAGTGCGAAAGTTAGTTTCTAAGAAATAAGGAGATGTCGCTTTAGAAGACCTATGTCAGTATTGGTGATCTTCCTCTACGCTTATCTTCCTCAAAAATCACGTTACAACCTTGGAGCACTTTTTAAGTAAACGGCAAAATAAGGATTAAAGTCGATTAATAATCGTATGGATTATTTGATGAATATTTGAGATCTCGAATATTCACATTTGTGATAAAAAGCTATCAGCTGATCCGTGATCGTTAAATCTTTATAATTTAAGTATCAATATGTATCTATAATTAACGAAAATATATTATGAAAATACGTAAACAAATGTATTATTAGAAATATACAAATTTAGACATATAGAGTAATATCATGAATAATGCATACATCTTCTTGAAATACAATTCATATATATACATATCGTTTGTTAAAAGAAGTTAAAAGTAATTCAAGAACATGATGAGTATATGTGAAATGTGACGAGCGAAGTAATTGTGATCGATATTGTCTTTTTATTGATATTGCAGTGGACTCGTTGCAGTTGAATATGTACGCAAGCGGGGGTGGGGGTGATAGAGGAGTCGAAGAGCATTGTCTTCCTGTAGGTACACCAACTGGAACACAATTAGGGCATGCACACTCGCCTCTCGCATTACCTACCGCCGCCGTGTTGAATCGTCAAACTACTCTTACGTAAGTCACAAATCACTTCATTTGTAATACAGAAGATTTGCATATATTTCGACATTGTTATATGGCACGCTATCGATAATTCTATTAATAAACCAATTATTTAAAAAAATTAAAATAAAAAGTGTCGAGGAAACTTCGAACAGAAAAGAAAAATAAATAGTTAATTTATTTGTTATGATATCTCAGTACATACATTTATAACTTTAGTTTTGTTTAAAAAAAACTGACTCAAAAAATTTAGTGAAAAACTCATGAATGAAAAATAATTGCAATAGTTTTGAGATACTTTTTACACAATACAAATTTTTATAAAAATTAAAATATAAAAATAATATAAAATGATATAAATTTTAAGTATTATTGCTAGATTATAATATTACATATTTTTTAGTGTCAAAATTTAATTTTTTTAATATTCAAATAAACAAATAATAGGATCATTTTAAATTAGAAAAGTTGGAAATCCTATTGTGTAATAATTATTTATTACATTTTAATTATAATTTTAAAATAGCCGTTTTTTTCAAATTGCTGGAAAAAAACCGGAAAAATTTCGGTTTTTTCTGAAAAATTGGTTTTTTGAAAAAATTGCTGTTTTTGGTATGTAAAATAATATAAAAGATATAATAAGTAACTTCTAAATTCCTTTATAAAATTAATGCGATCTATGAAATTATGTAGCATTATTT